>NC_025704.1:21091481-21100669 GCF_000633955.1 Camelina sativa
CTGCTATTCCATCTTCATATTCTTTCTGAGTGTATCTTCTTGAAGGACCTCTCATAGCCACATACCAACTCGATGACTCATTTTCCCTTGAGTAAAACACTTGCTTAGCTTGAGAGGCTAATATGTATGGATCCCTTGAGAAAGAGACCTGACTATGATTCATGTTAACAAGTGTGAAACCATTTTCTACCTTAACTCCATTTCCCCTTACTGCCCATTGACAACGGAAGAGAGGAACGTAAAAGACATTATAGTCCAACAATATAATACCAAATCCATCACTTGTGAAGTGTCCTTTGCACTAGACCTACAGTTGCCGTAGCCTCATAGAAAACACCACTATTCTGACTTTTGTTATCAACTGAGACTGTGTGAAACCGCTGCCCATTCACAATATAACCTGTATACAACCATGCGCAACTACGAGGACCATATGCCAACCATTTAAGTGTTTCCTCATGTATGTTCGAATCAAGAGGTATCTGTAAAAAACAAAAAAAAATTGATTAGTGCTAACTATAGAAACAAACAAGACAAATTTATTCTGATCAGTGCTAACTAGCCTGTTCTTTTAGCCATGATGCAAAATTCTGAGTATGCAAGCTCCATAAACTTGATGCATCTCGTCTACATCTTCCATTCGACTCTTGTAGATGTTGCAGATGTTCACTTCGAAGATAACAAAAAAAAACAAGAAGGGTCAACGACAGGCATAATAATTAATATATATAAGTATAAATTTGTGAAATTTGTGGCACTTACTCAACATAAGGATCAACGACAGCCATATGGGCTATTTTCTTCTCCATTTCAGTAAGAGTGATTGGAGTGCCTGCAAATATTGGACGTCCTTCCAGAATCGTGTTGTTCTCAAACTCAGTGTTTCTATCCATCTTTTATTGAACATTTGTAGTCTTTTTCAAAAATTCACTACAAAACCGGATGCATTCTTCTGAAAGGTAGCATTCAGCAATACACCCCTCTGGTCTTGCAGTGTTTCTCACATAGTCTTTAAGAACTTTCATATACCTCTCAGATGGGTACATCCATCTAAAATGAACTGGACCACCTAGCCGAGCTTCACGTCCTAGATGTACTGTCAAATGCACAATGATATCGAAGAAAGTTGGAGGAAAATATCTTTCAAACATGCAAAGAGTTTCAACGAAAAAATTCCTAGAAACGCTCTGGTTTTAAATAAGGAAAGGGCGATAGAAAGGGCGATTCTAGGGTTTTTGCGTTGTTCCCACGTTAGGGTTCGTGTGACGGCCGCCGTCGGTGTGCCTTCATGCCGGAGCCAGCTTCTTCGGTCTCCCCTCCGGGAGATGATTCCTCTTCTCCATCGAAACAACAATCCTATGCTGCTGTGGTGTCTAAACGTCCACTTCTCACGAAACATGACTTTGATATTAGTTTGGTTGATGGTGTTCCAACAATCACGGTTCCTGAGGGGGTTCTCAAGGATTCTGTGCCTTTGTGGGATGACTTTTTGGTGGGTAGATTCCCTTCGACGGCTCCCCATGTCGCTAAGATCCATGTTATTGTCAACAAGATCTGGCCACTTGGTGACAAGTCTATCCGTATTGATGTTTATGAAAACTCTGATACCTCGGTTCGTTTCCGGATTCGTGATGAGTCTACACGTTTGAGGGTTTTGCGTAGAGGTATGTGGAACATTGCGGGGGTTCCTATGATGCTGGCTAAGTGGTCTCCACTCCCTGAAGATGCTCAGCCAGTGATAACCTTGATGCCTTTGTGGGTCACTCTAAGGAATGTCCCTCACTCTCTGTTCTCTTGGGCGGGTCTTGGTTTCTTAACTAGTCCAATAGGTAACCCTATCCGACTTCACCCTGAAACTGAGCTCTGTAGTAAGTTTGACGTGGCTAAGGTTTTTGTGGAAGTAAATTTAACAAAAGAGCTGCAAAGTTCGTTTCGGTTCCAGTTGTCTAAGGACGAAGATACAGTAGTGGAGTTTTCTTATCAGTGGCTCCCTCCGCGATGCTCTCGCTGTGCAAAGTGGGGTCACTCGGGGGATGGATGTGTGACGGTACAAACGTCACCAAAGAAAGTTTCAGTCGCCGATATTGAGGAGGGGGAGTTTGTTGTTCCGCCAATGGTTCATTCTGGTGCAGAACAGTCTCTTCCCGCTTCAGATCCACAAGTTTCAAATTCACCGAGTCAATTAGCTGTTGGTTCGCCTCGTTCTGCAGTAGTTGGTTCCTCAATAATGCAGACAGAGGAGGAGAAAGCCGGTTGGTCAGTAGTCTCCCCGGGCAAAGGATGTAAGAGCTCTGAGAAAATTCAGGATCCACCTGCAGTGGATCAGGTTTCAACTCGAGTTTCTTCTCGATTCTCTGTACTAGGGGATGCAGGGGAATCGTTGGAGGGTGTAGCAGAGTCAGAGGAGGGACCGGACACTTCTAAGGGTTTGAGTTCCTCAGGAAATGATGTAGGAGGTCGAGGAAATGGTACAAAGAATGCTACTGGTGTGGAGGCCACTACTCGTCCTATTTTACCTCGTCAAACAAAAGTTTTAAACAAGTCCACCACGGAGTCTTCTTCTCAGCAGACCAAGGGAACTTCTCTTGGCATCTCTAGCAAGAAGAACTCCAGGAGACGTCATTAATGTCTGGATTTTTCTGGAACATGCGTGGTTTTAACAAATCTAAAAAACATTATATTGTTCGTGATTGGGTGCAAGCTGAATCATTGCAGTTTGGATGCTTACTTGAAACGCGTGTCCAGGAAGACAAGGCTTCTCGGATTCTCTCGTCAGTGTTCCGAGGTTGGTCTTCGATAACAAATTATGAATTTAACCGTCTTGGAAGGATTTGGGTTGTTTGGAAGGAGGATGTTAGAGTTACCCCCGTCTTTATGAGTGGACAGGTAGTTACTTGCTCTATTCTCATGCCTGGGGATACTCGAGAATTTTTTGTTTCTTTTGTGTATGCGTCAAATTTTGCTGATGAACGCAAGGAGTTGTGGGCTGATATCAAACTACATTACGACTCGCCTTTGTTTGAGAATAAGCCATGGATACTGGTTGGTGATTTCAATGAAATCCTAGACGGGGAGGAGCATTCAAACTATGAAACTACGCCCACTGTGACAGGGGGAATGCGAGATTTTCAAGATGTCGTTCGTCACTGTGCTTTGGCCGATATGAGGTATCACGGTCCTTTGTTCACATGGGGTAATAAGCGGGATGAAGGTCCAGTTAGTAAGAAGCTGGACCGTGTTTTGGTCAGTGAGGCTTGGAGTCGAAGCTTTGCTGATGCTTATGGTGTGTTTGAAGCGGGAGGATGCTCTGACCATCTTCGATGCAGATTTACTGTGGGGCATCAGATTTGCAGACCCAGAGGGCCTTTCAAGTTTTCCAATGCCATTCTATCTTCCCCTGATTTCTTACCAGCGGTGCAAACTTTTTGGGACAGCTCTGCTCGACTTTACCATTCAACCTCTGCTATGTTCCGCTTTGCAAAGAAGCTTAAGGCTCTCAAGCCTATATTGCGTTCTTTGAGTCGTCAGAAACTTAGTAAGCTTTCAGAGCAAGTGGAGGAGGCTCACATTGCTCTTTGTGAAAGACAAACCATCAATCTTATTAATCCAACTGCGATGTCTATTGAGGCTGAGAGGGAGGCTTATCAGCGCTGGGATCATGTGTCTGATCTAGAGGAGAATGTGCTACATCAGCGATCAAAATTGCACTGGATGTTAGTTGGAGATAAGAACAATAAGTTTTTCCATAAGGCTGTTGCTTCTCGGCAAGCTCTAAATGCTATTCGGGAGATATTATGCTCCGATGGTTCAATTGCTAGAACTCAGTCTGAGATTAAAACAGAGGCGGTCAGATTTTTTGAAGAGTTCCTTACACATACTCCCTCTGACTTTGTAGGGTTTACGGAGGATCAGCTTGCACAGTTGGTACCTTTTCGTTGCTCTGCAACAGACCATGAGGGGTTATTAAAACTGGTTTCTGCTGAGGAAATTCGCCAAACACTTTTTAAGATGGCAGGGAGCAAAGCCCCAGGTCCTGATGGATACACTGCAGAATTTTTCAAGCATGCCTGGCCAATTGTGGGTGATGATTTTGTCATTGCTATTCAATCTTTTTTCCTCAAGGAGTTCCTTCCTAAAGGTGTCAACTCTACGATATTGGCTCTCATCCCTAAGAAATCTGATTCCAAGGAGATGAAGGATTATTGACCAATTTCATGTTGTAATGTGTTGTATAAAGTTGTCTCCAAGATTCTTGCTAACCGTTTGAAGGTTATTCTACCGTCTTTCATCGCTCCCAATCAGTCTGCGTTCATTAAGGACAGACTCATGATGGAAAATTTGTTGTTAGCATCGGAGTTGGTTAAAGACTATCACAAGGAATCCATTTCAGCTCGCTGCATGATGAAGATTGATATCTCCAAAGCCTTCGATTCGGTTCAGTGGCCTTTTCTACTAAATATTCTTAAGGCTATCAATCTTCCTGATGCTTTCATCCATTGGATTGAGCTCTGTATTGGGTCCGCTTCTTTCTCTGTTCAGGTTAACGGTGAGTTAGCTGGTTATTTTCAAAGCTCATGAGGTTTGAGACAAGGCTGCTCTCTGTCTCCCTATCTCTTTGTCATTTGCATGAACGTCCTGTCTCTGATGCTCGACAATGCAGCTGCTTCTCGTCGCATTGGCTACCATCCTCGCTGTAAGCCCTTGCAGCTAACTCACCTCTGTTTTGCGGATGACATCTTAGTCTTCTCTGATGGGAGTTCTCGGTCAGTTGAAGAAACTCTAGCTGTCTTTGATCGGTTTGCAGCAGCTTCTGGTCTCAAAATGAGTCTTGAAAAGTCCACCCTTTTTATGGCTGGTTTATCACCTCAACAACAACAAGACATCCTTGAGCATTTTCCTTTTGAAGTTGGCTCTCTCCCTGTTCGGTATTTGGGGCTTCCCCTTCTTACGAGAACAATGACAAGCGCTGACTATTTGCCTCTTATTGAGCGTATTCGCCTCCGTATCTCCTCTTGGACTGGTCGGTTTTTGTCCTTTGCAGGCCGGCTCCAATTGACCAAAGCTGTTCTCTCCAGTCTCACAAATTTCTGGCTCTCTGCTTTTCGTTTGCCAAAAAAATGTTTGCAGGAGATTGACAGCTTACTCTCGGCTTTCCTCTGGTCTGGTCCGACTCTTAACTCTAAAAAGGCAAAGATCTCCTGGGATACAGTCTGTAGACCAAAGGGGGAAGGAGGTTTGGGGATTCGTCGTCTCCAAGACACAAATACAGTCTGCATTCTCAAACTTATATGGCGTCTTGTGTCTGCGGGTAACTCCTTGTGGGTGAAGTGGGTTCACAAGAATCTGATTTGTACTGGTTGTTTATGGTCTGTTAGTGACTCGGGGCTGGGGGCTCTTGGATGTGGAGGAAAATATTGAAATATCGGACTCTGGCAATGACCCTATGTAAAAAAGAGGTGAGGACTGGACATGACACCTCTTTCTGGTTCGATACATGGAGTTCTCTGGGACAACTATTTGCTCTGTTTGGAGCTCGGGGAAGCATAGACATGGGGATACCACGTCAGTCTTCTGTGGCAGATGCAATGACACAAAACCGCAGGCGTCGACACCGCACAGTCCTTTTAAATAATCTTGAAACGGAGCTTCATTCTCTTTGTGGTTCAGTGCAACAACACGGTGATGATCGTCCTCTTTGGAAACAGCGTAATGGCTCTTTCAAGAGCAAGTTCTCCTCTCTTGATACCTGGCATCTGATTAGGCTACATCACCCTCCTTGGGATTGGTCTAAAGGTGTTTGGTTCACTCACTCCACCCCTAAGTTTTCGTTTGTCACCTGGCTTGCTTTTCATAACAGGCTCTCCACAGGGGACAAACTCCTTCAATGGAATACAGGAGCAAACAGTGCTTGTGTTCTCTGCCAAGGACATGTGGAAACTAGAAACCATCTATTTTTCGCATGTTCCTACTCTTCACATGTTTGGTCGACTTTGGCTAGGGGTTTGCTTGGTGTCCGGTTTACCACGACATGGGACTCGTTGGCTACTCTGCTCCTTGACTCGTCCACACCTCGGCTCAATTTGTTCATTCTGCGATATGTGTTTCAGGCTACAATTCATAGTATTTGGAGGGAACGCAATGCTCGACGTCATGGCGAAGCCCCCACCTCAACCTCCAATTTATGCCGCTTCATCGACAAGACGGTTCGGAATCGACTACTCACGTTAACGGCCTCCCCTGGTTATGAGAGTGGTCTGCAGTACTGGTTTCATACCCATCCTGTCTAAATAGTTCATCTTTTGTGGTTTTGATTTATTCAGTTTCTTTTCAATTACAGTTTTAAAGAACTCTGTAGAATGGTTTTTTTGGTGAATATAATTTAACATTCATACAAAAAAAAAGAGTTTCAACAATCTCAGCTTCCATTGCCAATATCTGATCCCTATCAATTACTCGCTGACACAACTGATTGAAGAATGCGCATAAGCGTACAATTGCTACCCTCGGACCTTTGGGTAACAAACCTCTAAGTGCAATTGGAAGAAGTTGTTGCATTATCACGTGATAATCGTGGGATTTCAGACCCGTGACCATACAGTCTTGTAATGATACGCCTCTTGATATGTTTGAGCAATATCCATCTGGGCCTTTGAAATCAAAAAGTCGCCTACAAAAAATCTTTTTCTCTCCCTTGGACAAAGACCAAACTGCTGCAGGTAAGTATGTTCTTTTTCCTTGTGTTTTAGGATGCAATTCCTTCCTAATACCAAGGACCTCCAGATCTTTGCGAGCATTAAGACCATCCTTAGATTTCCCACAATGCAAAAATGTCGATACTATACTCACAGCCACATTTCTCTCCACATGCATTACATCAAGGTTATGTCTTACGGGTAGCTCCTAACCAACATACAAACAATAAACACAAATAAGTCTCAAACAAAGCCTAATTGAAAATATCAATAAAATAGAACATGTCAAAAGACTTAACACACCTCCCAATAAGGTAGTCTGAAAAAGATTGACCGTTTCTTCCATCTTGATATCTCCTCCTCGTCTATCTCTTCCTCTTCATCTTCCTCAGATTCACTAGATAAATCCTCACTATCAGAACCCAATCCAGTTGATGCCATCCTTTTCCTCTTACATGCAGACTGTTTCAAATTGCCAAAGTTGTTTTTGAAATTTTTCAAATGTTGAGAAATTTCCTGCCCACTTAATACTCTTTTCTTTCTCCCATGTTCAGCTTTTCCATCAAACCAAGACTTCTTCCACCGAAAACTATGAGTTGGTGGCAGACCCTTTCTATGGCACATGTAGACATGTTTTCTACTGAACTTCAACCACATACTGTCTGTATTTTTCCCACATAAAGGACATCCCATTTTACCCTTTACTTTGCAGCCTGCAAGATTCCCATATGCAGGAAAATCACTAATCGTCCATAGCAGGATTGCCTTTAAGAGTAAAAGTTGATTTACTAACAGCAACATATGTTAACTCCCCATCGTTCCACATATGTTGTAGATCCTCAATGAGTGGTTCTAAGTAGACATCTATATTATTACCCGGCTGTTGTGGACCAGGAATTAGCAATGTAAGCATGATGTTCTCCTTCTTCATGCATAAGTCAGGTGGCAGATTGTAGTTTACTAACATAACAGGCCAGCAACTATACATGGTATTCTTCATGTTGAATGGATTAAATCCATCAGTGGAAAGTCCAAGCCTCAGATTTCTTTCTTCAGATGCAAATGAAGGGTATTTAGCATTCATCTGATCCCATGTGACTGAATCCACAGGGTGGCGGAGTTTTCCATCGCTACTCTTGTTATTAAAGTGCCACCTTAAATCCTTAGCCATATCGACAGACCTAAACATTCTCTTAAAGCGTGGGATTATGGGGAAGTACCGTAATACTTTATGAGGGACACCTTTCTTTACTTCTCCAGTATGCATGTTAGTCTTCCATCTTGAAGCTTTGCATTTAGGACAGTTCTCAAGCGTCTGGTACTTTTTTCTGAATAGGATGCAATCATTGACACATGCATGAATCTTCTGGTAACCCATATCAAAGGATTTCAAAAATATCTTCACCTCATATAGTGATGTGTGCAGCACATTGTCTTCTGGTAACATCTCTGGCAATGTCTCCAATAGATCATTGAAGCTCTTGTCAGACCAGCCATTCAGTGTCTTTAGTCTGAACAGTGATACAATAGCTGACAACTTGCTATGGTTGACACATGATGGATATATGGTGTTTCATCATCCGCAAGCTTTGCAAGGAACTCATCTTCTTTCAAATCCTCACCCTCTGCAATCTGACTCAACTCATCCGTATTAGCAAACTCCTCATCCAGATATTCAGCCGCTTGATATAACCCAAAAATCTCATCATTCCACTGACTTTGATTGCTTTCACCATCAACCACTGGATTCAATTCTCCATGATGATACCAATCAGACCGCATCTTATATGCTTCATCCATTCCTCTTGTTACCAGATGATCAACTACTATACTGCCAGCATGCCGATCAATATTACGGCAATCAATGCAAGGACATACAATCAAATCAACGTCTCCCATATCCGCAGACACGGCTCGAACAAAATTTGTAGCCCCTCTCTCATACGCAGGATCAGCTCTTCATTTTTTTGCAGAGTTAACGAAAAAAAAACCAAGTAAAGACTCCAAACACCTACTAACATCTAAGTTACATAACTAAAATTCTTACCTGCAAAGATGCACCCAATCCTTGTCCACCATTATAAGTTCTAACCTTAATTTAAACCTTTAGAACCAATTAACAAACTACTCAAACACATATAATTACTCAAACACATATAATATATAACTCAATCATAACAAACTCTATAATTTGTATATTTTAAACAAAGCAAACTGAAAACACACCAAAAAAAAAGACAACAAACTCGATTTGTTTACAGAATAAAGAGAAGATGGTACTAACCTGTTGTGTGATAAGAGAAAGATAAGCTTCAAACTCCCATTGTTTTACTCGATAACACTGGCAAAACAATATGATATTACAGAATCAGTAAAGTTATAACAGATCTGCAGATTCAGAGAACATATGAAGCTAAAACAGATTCGATAACATATCCAACAAACTCGATTTTAAGAAAACTTTGCAAGAACAGACATGCAATAAGAGGAGATTCT
>NC_025704.1:21107359-21119100 GCF_000633955.1 Camelina sativa
CTACTCTTGTTATTAAAGTGCCACCTTAAATCCTTAGCCATATCGACAGACCTAAACATTCTCTTAAAGCGTGGGATTATGGGGAAGTACCGTAATACTTTATGAGGGACACCTTTCTTTACTTCTCCAGTATGCATGTTAGTCTTCCATCTTGAAGCCTTGCATTTAGGACAGTTCTCAAGCGTCTGGTACTTTTTTCTGAATAGGATGCAATCATTGACACATGCATGAATCTTCTGGTAACCCATATCAAAGGATTTCAAAAAAAATTTCACCTCATATAGTGATGTGTGCAGCACATTGTCTTCTGGTAACATCTCTGGCAATGTCTCCAATAGATCATTGAAGCTCTTGTCAGACCAGCCATTCAGTGTCTTTAGTCTGAACAGTGATACAATAGCTGACAACTTGCTATGGTTGACACATGATGGATATATGGTGTTTCATCATCCGCAAGCTTTGCAAGGAACTCATCTTCTTTCAAATCCTCACCCTCTGCAATTTGACTCAACTCATCCGTATTAGCAAACTCATCATCCATATATTCAGCCGCTTGATATAACCCAAAAATCTCATCATTCCACTGACTTTGATTGCTTTCACCATCAACCACTGGATTCAATTCTCCATGTTGATACCAATCAGACCGCATCTTATATGCTTCATCCATTCCTCTTGTTACCAGATGATCAACTACTATACTGCCAGCATGCCGATCAATATTACGGCAATCAATGCAAGGACATACAATCAAATCAACGTCTCCCATATCCGCAGACACGGCTCGAACAAAATTTGTAGCCCCTCTCTCATACGCAGGATCAGCTCTTCATTTTTTTGCAGAGTTAACGAAAAAAAAACCAAGTAAAGACTCCAAACACCTACTAACATCTAAGTTACATAACTAAAATTCTTACCTGCAAAGATGCACCCAATCCTTGTCCACCATTATAAGTTCTAACCTTAATTTAAACCTTTAGAACCAATTAACAAACTACTCAAACACATATAATTACTCAAACACATATAATATATAACTCAATCATAACAAACTCTATAATTTGTATATTTTAAACAAAGCAAACTGAAAACACACCAAAAAAAAAGACAACAAACTCGATTTGTTTACAGAATAAAGAGAAGATGGTACTAACCTGTTGTGTGATAAGAGAAAGATAAGCTTCAAACTCCCATTGTTTTACTCGATAACACTGGCAAAACAATATGATATTACAGAATCAGTAAAGTTATAACAGATCTGCAGATTCAGAGAACATATGAAGCTAAAACAGATTCGATAACATATCCAACAAACTCGATTTTAAGAAAACTTTGCAAGAACAGACATGCAATAAGAGGAGATTCTTGACCAAATCATATAATAACATATACGCATGTGGCAAACCAAATCGGATTTTCAGAACAGATCCAACAAAGACACAAAAAATCTGTTCTTTGTGAAAAAACAATTTTCAGACGCAACAAGAATATATTCGGTGATAAAATCAGATTAAAAGAAGAAATTAACAGAGTAAGATAGAAATTTGCCTTCGATTGGAGCTCAACGCTGACAGATTTTGGTGGATTTAGGGCCGCCGATAGTTCTGGTGATGTCGCGGCTGATTAGCTTCTAGGACGGAGGCGACGGAGGTGACAGAGGTGACGGCGGAACCAATTTTAGGGTTTGAGAGAAACAATAGTAGTTGAAATCGAGGAAATGAGAGTGAAGGCAAAAAGTTTATCTCATAGGGTTTATCGAGGAAGAGAGAAATGAGAGAGAGTGAAGGCAAAAAGTCTTATTTTTGCCTAAGTATTTGGCGGAATTAGAGATTTTAGTTTCCCGCTTATTGAAATCCTATTATAGCGTTACTGAATAGCTATTATATGATAACATAAATTGTAACTTACCTTCAATAGCAGTTGAGCAAACCGTGCTATAACAATGTGCTATCAATGTTGAGATTTTTTGTAGTGTAGAGTTTAAAGTAAGCACAAAAGGGGCCAAGGATACCTTTATGTGGATACCAACAAAGAATGGAGTATATAAGAATAAATCAGGCTACTATGAGAGCATCAAGCGGAGTCATCCTACGCAAGTACAAGCCCCAACTGCCGTCAGAAATTTCAACTGGTTAAGTGACATATGGAATCTCTCAGCCTCTTCAAAAAATAAGCTCCTGCTATGGAAATGTATGAAGGGAGCTCTACCTACGGGTGAGAACTTAAGGAAACACAACATAAGAACAGATTCCATTTGCCTTTTTTGCGGGAAACCGAAAACCAGTGACCACCTTTTCATCACCTGCCGCTTTGCCCAACAGATCTGGAGAATGGCTCCCCTCCACCTCCCTATGGATTTTCACACTTTGCAATCCCTGAGAGCCCTAATCAAAACTGCCAAGATGTGGATCTGCCTTCCCCCAAGCGGAATTAGCGTAGGACCACTGTATCAATGGATACTGTGGTCGATCTGGATCTCTCGAACCCACAAAATTTTCAGAAACCTTTCATATTCCCCGGAGGAAACCCTGAACTACGCTCTCAAGGCGGGAAGAGAATGGTGTGAAGCACAAGAACTAACTGACTCTCCTACAACCAGATTGATCAGCGAAACACTCAAATCGATGGCCAGGGATGTTGTTGTCTGTCACGTCGATGCAGCGTGGAATAAGGAGACTAAACAAGCGGGCTGCGGTTGGATCTTCAGTAATAACCATATCGGACAGCTCTGCACAAGATCGACGATCAGCAACTTCGTACGGTCACCACTCATAGCCGAGGCGATCACCATCCTCCACGCACTACAAGATGCCTCGAACCTAGGTTTCCCCCAAATCTATGTCGCTTCAGATTGCAAGCAATTAATCGAAGCCATAAACTCGGAGAATCCGCCTAAGGAACTCCACGGGATCATCTTTGATATCCTCGATCTATCCTCTTCTTTTCAGTGTATCAAATTTTCTTTTGTTCCCAGAAGTTGTAATCGCAATGCAGATGCTTGGGCAAAACGTGTGCTATCAAACCCTTTACCAGTCCCAGTTTAACCGGTTTTAATGGAATTTCCGGATTTGCACAAAAAAAAAATTCATGGTAAAGTTTGTTTCCTGATATTATGTTTTGCATAATTAACCGCGTGTAAATAGGAATATTACGAAAACTGAAATTAATAACATAGTTACCTAAAAATATGGAAATAATTTATAGAAATCTACAGTTTTAGAAAAATGTTAATATTTTCAAGATTAATATTTAATGCTTTATATATATATCCGGTAGATATCCAATTAATTCGGATAATCCATATGCTAAATATCCGATTTCTGATTTCGGGTTTGTTAGCAAAATTGATCCGATTCGATTACACTTTTGTACTTCTCTTTTACTAATATAGAGATGATCCTGTTATAATGGCTTACAATGTTACAAAATCAGTGCATACTTTTTTTGGAGGGAATTGTTAAGTTTGAATTCAAATTTATTTTTTAAAATTAATAATTTTTGTTCTAGATAGAACGGTTTCTCTCTGGGCGATATCCCCAAAGAAACGGTTCAACAAGAACTCACCGGCTTTCAAAGTTTTTCCGGCCGGCGCCGGTTACTCTGGCGTCGGTCGGCCCTTTTCTCTTAATACTAGTCTTTCAATCTTTCTTTCTGTATAGCTTTTGTTAATTTGTTTGGCAAATCCAGGATTCAAAATCCCCATCGTTTGCCCCTTTGTAATGATGGTGAGGAAATATCTGCTTCCGATAGCGTTTGTTTGTGTTATCGGATCCGTACTGGCACCATCGCCGGCTTGTGTGGTGTTTCATTACACCCAAATCTCATTGGGAGTTCCGTGTTTGAGTCGGGAAAGGATTGCCTTGTTTTGTCTCTCTCGCGGTTGGAGTTCTACTCATACTTGCATCTTCATTCTCTCCTTCTGGGAGAGTGTATTTCTGACCTTATTCAAGCCCCGGCCCAAGAGTAGTTGTGTCAGTTTCCTTCCATCTCCGATTGATGGTTGTCGTTTCATACCCAATATAAGGTTTCTTCAATCTTATAGAATCCTTCGATCTAAATTGTACTTCTTTAATCTAAGAAACAAAGATCAAAGTAGGATATGGGATCCGGGAGTGAATATTGTTGATACTATCGTTTGGGTGATGGATATATGGCTCCATCAATTTGGCTATGGGTGTATTGGCATTTCGAAGTCAGAGATGGTTTTGATCAATTATAAGCGACTATACATGGTTATTGGTCAGATTTGCAGTTTGAAGAACGCATCAACATTGTTTAGATGGGAACCTTTTCTCATCATCGGGTTACAAGAAGTTAATTATGTATTTGATGTTGATGCTTATGTTAATTTGTTGGCCAAAGTTGTACAAGAGATGGAAACAACTTGGTTTTCTCTCGTGGTATTGATATTACATTCGGAGAGTCAAAAAGCTGTGACTATAACTATTCAAATCCATCGATCTTTGGATGTTGGTGATGATACTGTTGGTCCAAGTGTGGGATCTACCAAAGGACTATGGTTCTCCCTTGTGAGTTTTGGAGATTTGCTCAAATTTAGCCACAAACTTTTCTCAAAGGATATTACGGTGGAGATTACTACTACATTGATGCTATTTGTGAGTATTGTGAAGAAAATTACAGAGTCAAGATATATAAAAAAGACTTTGGTACGGAAGCATTGGTACCAATATGTCTATATTTCAGAGTTATGTTTGGACACATTGGGTTTATATGTACGGTTCGCAAAAAGAAAGTTCAGCCAAAGGATGCTGCATGCTAACCGTAACAGAGAGAAATCAAATATGAAGTTGGACAATAATCGATTTTATGATCGGTTAGCGAGTAAGGCTCTCTTCGGAAAGCATCGTCAATCTCCTTTCTGCTGTATTTTTCTCACTTTATGATACGTACATATGTGTATGTAATAATTGTATTCTATTAACTCTGTATAATGTCTTTGTAATTTACTCTTTACAATTAGTGAAAGTTTGATTTGCCGAAAAAAAAAAAAAATTTGTTCTATTTTAATATAATTGTTTGGCTTTTCCAATGAAATGAGAATAATTTTCGTGGATTTTTGGTCAAGACCATGTTACTAACCCACGCATTTTTATCTGTTGCCTCGATATAATTTTGGGCGTAATTTTGGGCGTAGTAATTTTTCAAGTACACCTATATATCAATTGGAATATTAAATAAGACATAAATTTTGATGTACTTGTTCATCAACTAAGATTAGCTACAAGGTTCAATATTGAAAAGATTTGGAGTTATGTTTGCATATATGTAAAGGTTTTACAAGTAGTGTCCACTCAAGCTCTCAAACTTTGTTAGATCAAAGCGTAAAACTCTTAAATCAGGAAGACATGCATGGTTAAACCCAAGGTTAGTTGGCTAAAGTAAGAAGAAAATTTGGATTAAATCATAATTTTTTTGTTTTTTGATAGGAATGTGAATATTCATATTAATGAAAATTTGAGGTTTACAAAAGAGCCACCTATATAGATTGTAACCTTGCCAAAAAAGAAATAAAAAAACAAGGGTCACAAAAAAACGTTGAGTGTCAATCAACTAAAAGATTATCCAGTCCAAAGTGCCATGAGCATCCTGAAGTGTTTTCGGGATTCTCTGGCTTCGATGGTGTTGTCCATCTCCGTCACAATCTCCTGGAAGACAGCTGAAGGAGAGAACAAAACCTGTTTGTGAAGAATATTGTTCCTGAGCTTCTAGAGGTGATACACCACAGCTTGACAAACAAGCTTCCGGAGGGTTGGTGGAGCTGAGTCTGTTTTGAGCTTTGTCCAGGCGAGCATGATGTCCAGGTATTAAAAACTAGTGGACCCAATCGAAGGTGAGTTTGAACTCTCGACCATACCTGTTCACTAAACGGGCACCATAAGAAGAGGTGATCATGAGACTCGTCAGAATCATGGGAGCTTTTGTGTGAAAGCTTGGGAGCTTTTGGTTTTGAATGACCCACTTGTAGCAGTCGGCACCAGAATCAGGTCTAGGCGGAGTAAACATATCAAGGAAGGAATGCAGCTCACGCTCCTGATCCGACCTTGGAGGTGGCAAGTGCCAGATGTTCCCCTCGCACGCATCAGCCACAGAGAGTTGGGAAGGAATCCCAAACCGACCGGGTCCATCATTGCCAGTTAGGTTTATTAACGGACCAAATTGACACCAATCATCATACCAGAAGCTAGCACGCTCGCCATTGCCCAGTTCACACTTGATGAATGATTGGGCAAGAGGACGAAGTGCTAGTAAGGAGTTCCAGTTCCATGAAGCATTCATAGACGCCTTAAGAGACCAGAAACTTTTACCTTTGATGTGATGAAAATGATGACAGGCAACCCAAAGGGATCCACTTCCTGAAAAAAGCAGCCAGACAAGCCTTAGGCAGAGAGTGGAATTCCAAGTACTCAGACGCCGCAATCCCAACTCACCCTCCTGCTTTGGATAGCAGATGTCCGACCAAGCAATCTTTGCACCTTTACTACCACTACAAGAAAAATGAGTATTAATAGCACTTTAGCATAGCGGTTTATGTGTTTATGCTATGGTTGACCTATGTCTGTTTTTTATAGCGTTTCTAAAGTGATAAACGCTATGAATAATAAAATTTCCATTGTCCGCCAAAATTTTAAGGAAAATTGTATCTAAACTTAAGCTGTCCGCCCAAACAAAAAAAATAAGTTAAAAAAAAATAAACCTAAACACTTAAACGCCACACAAACAATCTCATCTCCTTTCTTCAACACACAATATCTTCTTTTACGAGAAACACCACAACATAAACCCTCAAGTCCAATGACCTAGTCGGACGTTTCTCTTTATCTTCCCTTTAATTCTTGTTCTCTTCTCTGGTTCAACAATCCCGCTTCAGATCTTCGAATTTTGTTACATAGTTATGATGCAAACACTCCTCCAAATCTCAGATTGGGCATTGTTTACTCGAATTCACACACTCCAACCATATCATCGTCTGAATCTCCTCCGTCTCTGTCGTTTCCAGTTATTCAGATCTGAATCCAGAAATATAGCATCTCGGGTTCTTCCTCCTCTGCATGGCCTCGAGATCCAACAAAACCCTAGATTATGCGTTCTAGATCCGCACTACTTCTTCACTCATCTATTAGATCTATCTCCTCTGAATGCACGATTCAACCAATCTTACCTAGTCATTTCTCTAAACGAGTATTCTCTCCCTTCTTTGCGAATTGCTTCTCCAATTTTTCTCTCGATTGGTTTGATTTTCTGATAAAGTTTTCAAGTGTTGATGTGAATTTTGTTTCTGGGTTAGCTAATTTTGTAGGTTTATTATCAGATCTCTGCAAGAAGGTTTTTTGGCTGGGCTTGTTTAAGAGAATAACTAGATCAAGAGGAAGAACAAATGCACCCACCAAGTGTTTGTTTTTATTTCTCACTGACAGTTTTCTTGTTCACAAGGTAAAATCTCTAGATTTATCTGATTTAATAGTTGATTCTGTTTTCATTTGAGTGTGATTAGAGTTATAAACTGTAAGATTTTTGAGTATTAATCTGTTAAGTTTTTTTCTTATTTCTTTTCGGATATACAGATCAAGTTATTTTGTACTTTATTTTTCGTGAGGAAGTGAATCAAGCTAGAGACAAGGCAAACTAAGTTGAAGGACAAGAGTATATGACAACATAAACTCAAACAATCTTTGGAAGCAGCTCGAGAAACTAAACGCTCAACAACAACCACAAGAAGATGAGCAAAAAATGATTATAATTTTTCTCATTCAATTTTGTTCATGTTAGACTCGATAGCTATAACTATAAGTTAAGTTCGACATCTACAAAAACTTGTTGTACTTGTAAATTTTTATTATTAATAATATGTATTATTTTTTTCCTTGTAAATTAAAATTGAGGTTTTTAGAATTTAAAATTGGATAACAGAATAAAATGAAAAAAATTGTTGTATAATGAAATAATATTTAACTGCAGATATACAAACGCTATTGTATACTACAATATGACAGCAGAACAAAAAAACGTTATCTAAAGTGGCTGACCTACGATGACGGGCGCAGATACAGCGTTTCTTAAAACGCTATAATAGTGTTAGATAGCGTTATTCAGAGGTTAAGAAAAGTCATTTTTCTTGTAGCGTAAGGTCTATCGAGCCAGACCAGAGGAATCTACTGCATAGAGACTCAATCTTCTTAATGCACGCCTTTGGTAATATGAAGGTTGATAACCAAAAGTTTATTTGGCCATAGATGACAGATTTCAACAATTGGAGTCTACCCGCGTAAGAAAGTGATCTAGCTGCCTAAGCATTGAACCTCTTTGTTAGTTTGTCAATCAGGGGAGAATATTCAGAGACTCTCAACTTCCTACTCATCAGGGGAAGCCCCAAGTAGCGGATAGGCAGGGAGCCCGTAGTGAATCCAAAGTTTGCGATGTCCAAGGATTCACTAGGCTCCAGACCCGCCGTGAAGAGTTGAGTTTTTTTACAATTCATGCGCAGCCCCGACCAAGAAGCAAAAAGATTCATAGCATCGCTGATTCCCTGAAGCGATGAAGATGAGCCATCAAAGAAGACCATCACGTCGTCTCCAAACATTATGTGGGTAATATCAAGCTCTTTGGTTTTTGGATGATGCTTGATGAACCCTGCTGCAAAGCTTGACCTCATTAGTCCACTAAAGACCTCCATGGCTATAGCGAAGAGGTAAGGAGAAATTGGGTCTCCTTGGCGAAGGCCCCTTGAACTTTTGAAGTATCCCGAAGTTACACCATTAACAGAAACAGAGAAATTCGGAGTGGAGATGCATTGTCTGATCCAGGAAATGAAGCGTGGGGGGAAATGGAGAGCTTGCATTATGGCAATGATGAAGTCCCATTTCACCGAATCAAAGGCTTTGCGGAGGTTAACTTTAAGCATTCCCCTAGGGCCAATGTTCTTCCTAATATAGCCATTTACCAGTTCCGAGGCTAAGAGCACATTCTCAGCGAGGAGGCGTCCAGGGAGGAAAGCTGACTAGGCATTAGAAATTACCAGGGGCGAGAGAGCTTGTAGTCTGCCGGCTATGAGTTTCGAGATCACCTTATACACAGTATTGAACAAAGAGATCGGTCTGAAATCTGAGGTAGAAGCAGCATTTGGGATTTTGGGATGAGCACTATGGTAGTAGCGTTCCATTGTTGTAGCATCCGACCAGAGTGGAAAAATTCTCTGACTGCAGCAATGAGTTCAGGCCCGACAATGTGCCAACATGACCTGAAAAATTCAGCAGGATACCCGTATGGTCTCGAGGCTTTGTTCCTTGGCAGAGAAAAGACAGCAGCCTTGATGTCTTTGGGGGAGAAGTCGCTTGCCAACATGTCCTGCTGAGCAGAGGAGCATCTGAAACTTAGCAGGCATTCAATATCTGTCGGATCAAACTGAGGAGGGTCTTCAAGACCACCAAGCAAAGAAGAGAAGTAACCAGCACAATGCTCCTGGATATCCTTCTGTGATTCTACTCTGTTTCCATTGTTATCAGTCATGAAGTGGATATGATTTATTGCCTGTCTAGCAGAAGTCATGCGGTGAAAATAAGATGTGTTTAGATCACCCTCCTTCAACCAAGTAACTCGAGACCTCTGGCAGAAAAAAGATTCCTCAGCCTGAAGGAGTGTTTGCCACTTCTCATTTGCTAACCTTTCCAGAGTCGCAATGCAGGGGTTAGGATCAGTGAGAATCTGCTGCTGAAGAGTAAGAACTTCAGCATGCGCTTCTTTGACTCGTTTCTCTAGATCTGAGTAGTTGTCACTACTGAATACTCGAATGCATTTCTTTAGAGCTTTTAACTTTTTTGCCAATCAAAACATTGTCGAGCCCACAAAACTTAAACTATACCACTGATCCGCAATTAGAGGAATGAAGTTTGGATTGGAGAGGAGGAAGTTGTGAAACCTGAAAGCTTTCCGCTGCCTCTGAGTTGTGGGATTAAGCGTAATGCAGCATGGCGAGTGGTCAGAGAAGCTTGGTATATCAAACAGGCCAAAGGAAGATGGAAACTTGAGATACCAGTCTTCATTCACTAAGATTCTATCCAGTTTCCTAGCTATAGGGTTTGCAAGTTGTTTATTCCACCATGTAAAAGACCAGCCTCAATAGGTGAGATCAGCAAGCTCAGCATTCAACAGACACTCTCGAAATAGCCTGGTAGGAAGGTCAATGTTTGGATTTAGGGACACTGAGGAGTCTGATTGGTCAAGCGTTTGGTTGAAGTCCCCAAGGACTGCCCAAGGTTTCCCAAAAACACGCAGGTCCAGAGCCACAGTACTTAGCTCAGTCCAGAGAAAAACTTCTAGAAGACTCCTCATTCGATGCGTAAACAAAATAGACAACTATTTCTGACTGATCATTCGGGAGAACCGCTATACAAGAGATCAGTTGGAGAGATTTGGAGATGATTGACACCTTGACACTAGGATGCCACATTACCCAGATCTTTCCTAACTCAGAGAAACCGTAGTTGTCATCAAAAAACCAGCCGGGCAGAATAGCATTTATAAACTTCTGCTGCTTAACTTGGCTGACGTGAGTCTCTATTAGACTTCCAAAAAGAGGTTGGTTAACTCTATACCAATCCTTAAAACCGTTACGGTGGCTTAGTTTATTAAAACCTCGTACATTCCAACAAAAAATGTTGATACACATTGATTAATTTGATTTGGGGCCCTTGCCCCGAGCATACCTCTGTTGTCCCTGTGAGAACATTTTCAAAAACTGAGCTTCATCCACATCAGGAGCTGCATCATCATCTGAGGTTTGAACATTGGAAGCGTCGGGATCGAGGCTTTTGTCACCTGCGGAACCAGGATCAACCGACAGTGAGTCTAACCCGATATCAATGCAGAAGGGGTTGGTTTGCGTCGGGATGGAGCAAGAAGCGGGGCTTCCAGAAGGCTTGACTGCTTTCTTCTTAACTTGCAGCCACGCAGAAGTAGAAGCAACTTGGACCAGAGGATTGTCCTTGTAAGGGTGCGGTTGTAAGGTTTTTGTGGTTCGATCAATAGCCTTGCCTTTATCAACCGGCATAGCAGCCACGGCTGGTGTTGTCTGCATTGGTGGAGCAGTAGTGGGGGCGGGTGAGGTGTTGGAGTTTGTAACAGGTTCGGTTTGTTTTGCCCTGGGCCCTCGTTTTTGCTTCCTGGCCTTAGAGCGCGGACAGTCAGTTGTGTTATGACAAACTGACTTACAGGATGTGCACAGGATAGGAGCAGCTTTGCAACGCTTCAAAATGTGGCCGACTTCCTTGCAGAAAGAGCAAACTGGCTGAAACGACCGACTTTTTTTTTTAAATAATAAATAATAAATATAATATAATAAGATAAACTACAGCTAGTGGTCCCATACCCACTAGCCACCTAACCACAAACACATTCAACAGCGGAATAACATAATCAATATCCAATAATAAACCAATAATAACCAATAACAAACTAATATTATAGCAAAGGCAATATCCCAATACCAAACAACAAGAAACAAGGAACCAGCAACCTAGCAATGTTTCTAATGACCCAACTCTAGCAACCTAGCAATGCCAGACAACATCCAATCGAGTCCCTAGAACATCCTCCTCTTCATTGCCTTGATTCCACGATCACACTTTGCCTTTACCTGCACCACAAACACAAATTGAGATGCATGAGTATTTGATAAACACTCAGTGAGGCAATCCTCCCATCTACTGGGCTATACACACAAGCAA
>NC_025704.1:21119602-21127257 GCF_000633955.1 Camelina sativa
TTGATTCCACGATCACACTTTGCCTTTACCTGCACCACAAACACAAATTGAGATGCATGAGTATTTGATAAACACTCAGTGAGGCAATCCTCCCATCTACTGGGCTATACACATAAGCAACAATGATTCCAAAGTTCCAAAACAAGCAACAAACAAACACACAAACCAGGAAATCAAACATCGTCTCGCTGGAAGGGAGGTGTCGACCGACACTGGCTCAATGGTGTCGACCGACACTACCCCACAGTGTCGATCGATGCCTGACTCAAAATCGTCCCAATCTCCTCTAAATCGTCCAATACTCAAAACCCAAGTCTTATACCTCCGTAGGAACCTGTATCAACCAATCCCAGCAAGAAAAAAAACACACAAACAAGCAACAACAAGCAAGAACAAGGGAATCAAAGGCTTAGATTAGTCATGGTCATGCACTCACCTCTTGCAAGAAGATTCTGACCAACAAGAACGAATTCCCTCACTCCTAGCAAGCTTCTAGCACCTTCCCAGCCTTAGACCTCCCAAGAAACAGCAAGGAAACTCACCAATCTCACCAAAATCTCAAGAACACTTGTTTTCTCTCTTTTCCTCTTTCTCCAATGAAAACGGCGAGACTAACAGCAACAACACGACCTAGGTCGTTTCCTTCCTTTTAAGTCTCGGTTCAATGGTTTCCTTAAACCAAACTGAACCAAATTGAACAAAAATCCAATCTTGTCGAACCGGAAATAAGTGGTGTTGATGGACACCACCTTGGTGTCCATCGACACCCATCCCCAAAAACTAATTTTTGGTTCGCGGATGTTACAATTCTCCCCCACCAATCTATATTCGTCCTCGAATCTCGAACAACCATCAGCCAAGGACTCCTGTGCAGCCGTCTCCACGGCCCGCACTCCTCCGACCGATCTACAGAAGGTCACCTCTAGGCGATAGACTCACGCTCCAGGCGTCATTTGCTCTCGACTTTTAGACTTTCCTTTACTCATAGGCCTAAACCTTGAGTTTTTATTGGCTCCTCATCAGACCTAAGTCTGCATGCCAAATGTTGGCTCCTCATCGGGCCTAAACCCGCATGCCATAATATATAAGGAAAATCCAACTCGTCTCTCGGGTTGCCACCCTACAGCGCGCCCCCGGATCGTCATCCGAAGTCGATATACCAACCATATTCCCAAGCCACAAAGTCTCTGAATATAGCAGTACTAGGAGAACCTAAGTCCTCCAAGAGTCGCGCGCAAACAATTCTGAACACGTCTGAGTCCTATCTCTATCTAGGTTTCCTTCCCGTGGCTCGTGTAAAACATCTCAATGTCCTACCAGCCACATATCCCCTCTCTGGAATACCTCATGACCACACAAGGATCATATACATGCCACAAGGGCCGCCACAAAGGCCAAACAAAAATGTCCTAAAGAGGACAGCCACCAAGGCCAAACAAAATGTCCTAAAGAGGACCGCCACCAAGGCCAAACAAATGTCCTAAAGAGGACCGCCACCAAGGCCAAACAAATGTCGACAACTCCTGCATGCTCTCGAGGATCCCCGCACACTCTGCACACTCCGGAGTAATGAAGCTATGAGAAGCTCCAAAATCAAACATAACATGGGACTTAAACCCGCCCACCAACAAGGTCCCTACACAAACCTCATTTTTTGAGAACCTAACACTTTATCACAGGAAAAATATAAAATCTGACCCTACTAAATTCACAAAGATTAAGTACCAGAAATTATACCTGTGATTGCCCCGGCACTGGTTACACCAGTCTCTACTGTCGTGTAAGCACGTGGCGTNTTTTTAAAAAAAAATAATAAATAACAAATATAATATAATAAGATAAACTACAGCTAGTGGTCCCATGCCCACTAGCCACCTAACCACAAACACATTCAACAGCGGAATAACATAATCAATATCTAATAATAAACCAATAATAAGCAATAACAAACCAATATTATAGCAAAGGCAATATCCCAATACCAAACAACAAGAAACAAGGAACCAGCAACCTAGCAATGTTTCTAATGACCCAACTCTAGCAACCTAGCAATGCCAGACAACATCCAATCGAGTCCCTAGAACATCCTCCTCTTCATTGCCTTGATTCCACGATCACACTTTGCCTTTACCTGCACCACAAACACAAATTGAGATGCATGAGTATTTGATAAACACTCAGTGAGGCAATCCTCCCATCTACTGGGCTATACACATAAGCAACAATGATTCCAAAGTTCCAAAACAAGCAACAAACAAACACACAAACCAGGAAATCAAACATCGTCTCGCTGGAAGGGAGCTGTCGACCGACACCAGCCTAGTGTCGACCGACACTGGCTCAATGGTGTCGACCGACACTACCCCACAGTGTCGATCGATGCCTGACTTGCTGGTGTCGACCGACACCAAGTGGTGTCGATCGACACTCCCTCTGCAACTGCGATCCGCGTGAAGTCGAGAGTCGAATCTCGCTCCCAATCTCCTCTAAATCGTCCAATACTCAAAACCCAAGTCTTATACCTCCGTAGGAACCTGTATCAACCAATCCCAGCAAGAAAAAAAACACACAAACAAGCAACAACAAGCAAGAACAAGGGAATCAAAGGCTTAGATTAGCCATGGTCATGCACTCACCTCTTGCAAGAAGATTCTGACCAACAAGAACGAATTCCCTCACTCCTAGCAAGCTTCTAGCACCTTCCCAGCCTTAGATCTCCCAAGAATCAGCAAGGAAACTCACCAATCTCACCAAAATCTCAAGAACACTTGTTTTCTCTCTTTTCCTCTTTCTCCAATGAAAACGGCGAGACTAACAGCAACAACACGACCTAGGTCGTTTCCTTCCTTTTAAGTCTCGGTTCAATGGTTTCCTTAAACCAAACCGAACCAAATTGATCAAAAATCCAATCTGGTCGAACCGGAAATAAGTGGTGTCGACGGACACCACCTTGGTGTCCATCGACACCCATCCCCAAAAACTAATTTTCGGTTCGCGGATGTTACACTGGCGGCATCCATGGGCTAGGGAAAATATGCGACTGATATCGCCATATTCAAACTGGACATTTATAGCTTTAGGCAAAGGTTTAGGATCAATTAGAGTAAGAACCTTGGCCACGTCAAGGTTAGTCATGTTTTTTGTTGACGGATGGAGCTTTAGAGGCTCCCCCACCTGACCAACAATGAATTCAAAGCCTTCCATATGGAAAAATTGGAACGGAACGTTCCGCAATTTGAGCCAGACGGGGGCAGGCGAAAGCTCGGTCTTCTGAGGGGTCACTCCAGGCTGCCATTTAGCTACGAAAATTGTTTGACCCTCAAATTTCCCATAGGTCTTGGCTAAGGACTCGTTGGCGAGTGGCAGAGTTCTGAATCTTAAAGAGGAAGGCGTTACCTTCCATCTTGGTGACGATGATGTCGCGGTGAGCTTGACTCCAGATGCCATTTACAATGGCATGAACTGTCCCCTGGGCTGGGGGGTCGGAGTAGAACTGGCCTAGAATGAAGCAGTCCCAAGATTTCTGGTTCTTTACGATGACAGAATTCAGGATCTTTACACAGGACTCTCCCGAGGGGAGGGTAAACGAGGTGCCCTTTTTGGACAGCCGGCGAGGGGAGCCTTTGAACAATCCAAGGCAAGGGGTTTCCTTCGAGACTGGGTCCGCTGCAACAGCAGCTTTCGCAGATGCGTGAGTTTCACCTAGATCTGGTTGGGGTGACCGTAGATCTGGTGGAGAGATTGTGGAATCTGACTCTAGTAGAGCATTGGGTGCTAGATTAGATGGGGGGGAAGTATTGCGGGGGGCGAGGAGGGTAGATCGGACGGCGGAGGAGGGGAGACGGCGATTTGCGGTGGGGGGAGAGACATTTTGAGGCGGAACGTTTTGCTTTGAGGCCGCCGGCTTAGGCGGTTTTGCTTTTTGGGAGTTTCCTTTCTTCCTCATGAGGAGAGGAGGGCCTGGGAGGGGAGAGAAGACGGCGCTCCGACGCCGTTGACGACGCCGGACAAGGTGGGTGAACGCAGTCACTTTATCGCTCTTTTTAGAGAAAGAAGAAGTCTTTTTTAAAAAAAAAAAATCATTATTTTAAAATCATTATAGATCATTATTTTTGATAATCTAATATGTTAAAGGAGAAGTCCGGAGAGCTCACAGCCAATCTCACAAAAATTGACGTCGTTTACCCTTAATGAAAATTGCCCTTAAAAATATTTCGGAGAAGCTTTTACTCTCTATTTAGGTTGCTGAAACGCACCACATTCATCTTCAGACTTAAGATTACTAATTTGTCATTTATGAGATTCAAAACTAGACCTTTTTACTCTTATAATTAATTAAGGAAATTGTAAAAGTTTAAATTTATAAATTATATAATCTATATAATCGTCAAAACGTTATTTTATAAATTTAAAAACCCTAAAACCTAAAATAATGGGCTTTATATAAAACCCAAACAAAATATACCGACCTATTCGAAACCCTAAAATTATAGGTTGTTAACTAATATATAAATAGGTATAACCCTAACCATTCTCCATAATTCGAAATCTTTAAAAAAGAAAAAACCCTAAGATTCTCTCATGTTCTTGAAATTATATATGTATTATAGTCTTGCTGATCCTTTAAATGGTTCTTCATATTTGTGTTCGTGTTCTAATGATTCATATCCTCTTTCTGTAGTATTTGTTTGGAACGCAAGTTCGAGCATTACCAAAACTTTATGTATGGTTTCTTTACTTCTTATATTATATTGTATATGTTTCTTGATTTATTTAAAGTTTTGTAAAAACTAATTATACTAATTCTTATGTTTCAGGTGAGTTAGTAGATGGTTGTGATCTTAGTTCTATGTTTCCGCACAAGAGATCTAGGTATTTTATTTTTTGTATACGTAAAACTTAATTCTTTATACCTTGATGATGCTAAATTAAAAGGATCCTTTTTATAGTTGTAAGAAAGCTTCTGAAGATGCTGATATTAATGAGATATGTTTGGTATTTTAAATAGTAAACTATTCTATCATCGTTATTGAATTTTATTCATGTGTTTGTGGCTCTAATAAATAAACATAAATCGATAGGTAAAGGTGGCGAGGACTATTGAACATTTTTATTTGAATTCTGCATCTTCATCGTTGATAACAGGTATATTGTTAAATTTATAATTCTTTTGTTAATATTTATAACTATTTCTAATGCTTTATTTAAAAATAAATCAAATGATTAAAATTAAAACATTATTTAGATGATTCTACCAATGATCGTATGGTGAAAAACAGGTATTGTTTAAATTTTTTATAAGAAATATTATTAATATTATATATCTGATTCAGAAAATCATATTAATATTTGCAGTTATTGATTATTGTTACAGAAAGACTATGAATGGTGCTAATAATATCCCAATATTTATCGTATATTCTTAAATAAATGATTTTGTTATTGTTTATAATTATCTACTTTTTTCGGATAGAACATCATTAGTTTGATTTATCAACAGATTAGATATTCAGGGTCAGCAATACAACGTCTTTCGGCTATTGCTCGGTAGTGGTTTATGTAAAAAAAGCAGGCTTGACCCTAAATCTTTGTTTAGAACATGTTCCAACATTTGTTACTAATTGCTTATTTTGGTATTAACACGGTAACAATTTATGTTTAAAAGTCATCCTGATACTAATACTTTAATAACAACATGATACTAGCGGTTATGTTCAATATTTTTTACCCTAACCCTAAATTATTTGTGTTATATGTAGAGAAGCTATTAATCGAAAAGAATCTAAGCCGTTTCTTTTCCATTTAACATACACGGTAATTATCTAAAAATATTCTCATTACTTTTTGCTATTAGATCTAATATATGACATTGTTATTTTTTTTTAAAATAGCCTGCTTATGGAAGAAGAAATGACTGGTGTCGTAGCAAATATTCTGGCGTGAAGAGAGGAGAAGAACAAAAATCAGAGAATAATAGGATGAATGTCCTGAGATCTTATAATTGTTGTTTTTTTAATATTGTTTTAGATGGATGAATATTTTATGAAATAGTAATATTTTGAAAGTTTAGTTATTTTATTAATGAAAATCTGGTATTTTATAATATCGATCAAAAATAAAAAAATTGTGGAATACAATTATTAACACTACAATCGAACGGATACTAAAGTTCCTGATCATTATCAAACTTTGAATAAATCAATTAATCGCTATAATGATAACTATTATTTTTTTTAAAAGTGATAAAAATATCTGTAACATCCACAAACCAGATTATGCGGTTTTGGTAGGAGTGTCGATCGACACCCTTTTGGATGGAGCGATCAACATGGTTAAACAAGCGTTTTGAAAATCGAGAGACGTGGTTCTAAAGGACATTTCACTGGGATTTTTGATATGTTGAAAGAGTATATCAAGAAAAAGGAAGAATATGTTGGCTTAAACAGTCAACTTGAAACAATCGATGCTCAGATCTTGCTAATTCTTGGAGGGGCAAATCGACTTGGTTGAAGAGCGTAACAGGCTAGAAGATGTTAGGGATGTTATTGAGAAAGATGTCAAAAGAATGTGTTGTTCCTAATATTGATTGGGATAAACTTCGTGTTCCTTTTAGTGGTTAGCAATGTTAAGAATTTTGTTTTAATCGTTTAGAGTTCTTGAATATTTTTATTTTTATTATCTGATGTAAAATATAATCGGGACTTTATTTTATTATTCTAAAACCTAGTAATTCGTTAAAGCGTTAATATAAAATAGAGATATTGACCTAATTACGAAATATAAAAAATTATTTTAAAGTTATTCTTATAAATTGTAAATAAACATAATTTAGTCTTGGACTTTAATATTTTCCAAAAATGTTCATGGTTATATAGTTCCTATATTCATTGAATAAGATATCTATACAAATATTAAAAACTTTAAAAAATCGTAAGTTTCTAAAAAAGATTTGGTAAAATAAAAATATATTGGTGATTACTGAAAAATGTATATACACCATCGAGATTATCTAATGATAAAGAAATATTGAGTTTTGACAATATCGTAAAATGTATAAATTTCATTAAAAAAATGTATTATGTATATATATATTTTCGTTTACAACTTTATAAAATCAAGATCGTAGGTTTCGTTTTACCATAAGATTTTTTTTCCCTTTTGTAAACATGGCAGACCTTCTATCCAATCCTATTAAAAAAAATCGGGAAGAGAGACTATTTTTACGATGTGGATGACCTAAACCCTTTCATTCATGAGTGGACGATTAACGTCAAAATACTGAGGAAGTTTGAGGTCTGTCATCCTCTTTTCAAATCAACAGACTTGATTGTAGTTGATGATAAGGTAATTTTACAGTATACATCCCGTTTGATAAATTTCAAAAAAAAAAAATATGTTGCTTATATATTTCTTAATGTAGGGTAAAAATATTCAAGTGATGATGCGTCCTCCTTATCGTGACATCTTTTTAAACGATCTGGAAGAAGGTGAATGGATAACGTTATCAAGATTCTCACTAACTATAACAACCAATTGACATGATCCCCACCCTTTAACAACTCGTCCCGTGGACTCCACTAGCCTCACTGCTAGCCCGCTAGCCTCACTGCTAGCCCGCTAGCCTCACTGCTAGCCCGCTAGCCTCACTGCTAGCC
>NC_025704.1:21128493-21153084 GCF_000633955.1 Camelina sativa
CTGCAGGTCAATTGGTGGCAACTTGTCCTGTGGGAAGGTTGTTAAAGGGTGAGGACCAGGGTTCGAGGAACGCCAGGCGCACCAATAACCTACTGATGGATGTGGATTTCCACATTGATGGGTTAGGATTGATGCCCTGCAGGGCCAGCTTGGGGTCCGTTTGGGCGGCTAGCAGTGAGGCTAGCGGGCTAGCAGTGAGGCTAGTGGAGTCCACGGGACGGGTTGTTACAATAAAAATCGATGGGGGATGTAAGCTAACTGATCATTGTTTTATGATACATTGGAGAGACAAGACATGGTTTAGAAAAATTCATCCTTTGTCTTCAAAGCAGTTTTATTCTTTTGTATCATTTAATGATATCAAACGTGGAAATGTAGACCCTAATTATTGTGTAGGTGAGAAAAAAAAAACTATATTATAAATTTAAAAATACCCGTTAATTTAATTTCTAATGGAAATTTTATGAACATACATTATTGGAAGAGTGTACACTGTTGGAAATCGTTTTGATGAAGGTCCCCCATATAAAGAATGGGATGAGTTGTACGTTGTTTTGGAAAATATTGAGTAAGTCGTTCTATTATTGAAATTTTGATTTTAATAATACAATCGTATTCATTAATGTCTCTAATTCTAAACAACATATAATTGTAGGTTTGAACGATTATCATGTCGTTTACCAAAAGACTACGCGAATGTCTTTTCCAATAACTGGATTCATTGTGATTTTGACATCATATGTGTGTTACGTTTTGCCAAACTTGAGACTATCAAAGGTTTATATTATTTCTACACGTTAAACAAATTATTGCTTAGACTATAAAATATGTTAATTAATTATATATTGTTAATGTAGATACATGGATGACAACAACGGTGCACAATTGTACAATGGTCATGATCAATCCTAAATGTTCTCAAGTCACGCAGATGTTTGAGTATTTTGTCTTAATGGTGAACTGATATTAAGAAATTTTAAAGTGTAATTTGATATATCATAAAATATCTATGATATTTGAGCTTGGTATTTATTTCGATATTTTTATATTTACAAAATTAACTTTTTGGTGATTATCATATAATAAACTTATTTTGAAGTAATTCTCAGAGAAAATTGTATTAATAGATTAATTGACATTAAGATTGTTTGAATTTAATTTAAATAATTTGAAACTATGCAATAATAATTATAGTGTGTTCTAATCAATGAATTCTATTGTATTTGATATATATATATATATATATATATATATATATATATATATATTACCAACTAATTATGGTAATTACATAAAAATTATGAAGATAATATAGAATATAAATATGAAATTGAAACTCTTTTGTAAATAAGGTTTGCAATCAGGATAAAAAAAATAATATAAAATATATTTGAATTTTTTGATTATCCCGAAATGTTTGTGGTGATAACATAATTTGGAATGTAGATATCTAAAAAATATTGAATACTTATACAAAACGGAATTTAACAAAAATATCGGGAAACATAATAATAATGATTTAGTAATTAATGATTATTATACAAATACCATTAAAGTTTTGACGATGATAAATATTTAGAATATTTGACAATATCTTTAGATGTAAATATTCCAAAACAGATTTCTGTATTATGTATATATAAATACGTTTTAAAGACAGAATGTATTATTCTTTTATAAAGGTTTTTCAAACATAAATATGGCTAACCTTCTATCCAATGCTATAAAAAAAAGGTTCGGGAAGAGAGACTATTTTTCGATGTGGACGACCTAAACCCCTTCGTTCATGAGTGGAAAATTAACGTAAAAATTCTGAGGAAATTTGAGTGTCGTCATCCTCTTTTCAAATCAATAGACTTAATCGTAGTCGATGAGAAGGTATATTTTTTATTATATAGTGTTTACTTAAATTTAATTTAGTTTTTATGTACTTATGTATAACGTTTACGTAGGGTACGAAAATCCATGTATTGATGGGTTCTCCTTATCGTGACATCTTTCTAAACGATTTGGAAGAAGGTGAATGGATAATGTTATCAAGTTTCTCATTAAGGCATTGTTGATGGCGGTTTTAGGCCAACTGACCATCGTTTTAGAATACATTGGAGAGATGGGACATGGTTTAAGAAAATCCTTCCTTTGTCTTCAGATCAATTTTTCTCTTTTGTATTATTCAGTGATATTAAAAGTGGATATTTAGATTCTGCTTATTGTGTAGGTAAGGGTAACAATTTATTATTATATTATAAGTTAAGTTTGAAGTGTTTGATTAGTTTAACTATTGGAAAATATTCGTAGATCTTATCGGAAGAGTCTTTAGTGTTGGAATTAGCTTGGAACAAGGTCCACCATACAAAGAATGGAATGAGTTATTTGTTGTTCTTGAAAATATTGAGTAAGTTGTTCTAAATTATTAAGCTTTATATTTAAAATTTTCGATGATTTGAAAAGTACTCAATGATGAAAATTTGTAGGGGTGATCGTTTCTCATGTCGTTTACCAAAGGACTACGTGAACGGCTTCTAAGATCATTGGATACATCGTGACAATGATATTATCATATGTGTATTACGTTTAGCCAAACTCAAAAGTAATAAAGGTTCAAATCATTTCTTGCTGATATATATATAATTGCTTTCTTTATAAAAAAAATAACTAATTACAAAAAAAATTATTAATGTAGATACATGGATGGCAACCACGGTGCACAATTGTACCAGTGTCATGATCAATCCTCCATGTCCTCAAGTCACACAGATGTTGGATGCCTTTGCTGATATGGAAATTTGATTTTAAATTTAAAGTGTAAGTTTTTTATATTTCATATTTACAAAAATGATACTTTAAACGCCTTTGATAATGAGATTGGAATTAAATTTGATATATAATACTATTTCATTTATTATATATTACATAAATCGAAGTCTTATATTATATTAATTCCCCTTTGTATTATAAATAGTTTTCCCGTCTGTATAATTCAATGATATCTACATATTCATGAATCTTTCAATTATTTAGTCAACATGTGTGAGTGGTAACATCCGTTCGAGTCAAGACTTTTGATGCAACCATTAACACCTTATAAATACTTATAGTCGAGTTAACAAACTTGAAACTAAACAATTACCTTTTCAACTTCTACATTTCACTCTCTTTTAAAACTTCTCTCAAACACAAAAACTTTTGATTTTTTTTTTTTAAATGATGAGATTTGTGATGCTCGACAAATTGAATCCTTGGACATCGGGATGGATGATTTGTGTCAAGGTTTTTCGTTCATGGAGAGTGAGAGATTGTTTGAATGATGTATCGACTGAGTTAATCTTGGTGGACGAAGAGGTATATTTTACAATTATATTTCGTTGTTTCTTCATATGTATGGTGTGACTAAATACCTTGGATAATAATACTTTGAATTAGGGTACATTTGGACATGCTACTATCCCGGCATCATTCTATGGTGTTGCGGAATTTAATATGTCGGAGGATCGAACTTATGTTATAGAGAAGTTCGAAGTCAAAGACAACAGAGAACAAATCCAGAAAACTAATCTCGGTTACCGGATTTTCTTCACAGAAAAAACTATAATCAGTTTTGCAAGAGATCCTATCATTTGCAAACTTTTTGATAATGTAGATTTTAAACGTGTTTATGATAATGTGTTTCATGGAAGATGGCCCTACGGTAAGTCATACTTTATTATGGATTGTTTTAGAAAACTTTTATTTGTTATTTATAATACATATTAATCGTTTTTATGGTAGTTAATTTAATTGGATGCATTACCAATATGAGTGAAGTCAAGAGTTTCAAAAAAGAAGGTAGTGCCGATCGTTGGAGTTTGATGGATCGCTACATAAAATTTACTATGGAGTCGATTGAGTAAGTTTATATAATCAATGGAAATATTTTTTTGAAACTGTTTTATGTACTTGATAAAATATGTTGGTTGACCTTTTTGATATCAATAATAAATTTTTTTCTAGGAGATATGTACTTGACTGCTTCGCAACAGGATGCTATGCCAATCATATGTTCAAAACTTTCAAACTGCGTAACAGGAAGAGGGTCTGTCTGTTCAAGATATGGAAAGCAATAAGATTTGAAGGTGATTAATATAAAATATTATTTTATAAATTCAATGCAATTAATTATGATAATGAAAATTTTATTTATTTTATAATCGGTGATGCTAGATGATAATGTTCTCCTAACCAACGGTAATGGATGCTCGGAGATTATAGAGGATCCAAAGAGTGAAGAATTTGCAGACTACATGTACATGTAAGTCAAAGTTTTAATTCTGATCATTTTCCGATTATATATTAAAAATATGTGGATATATCTGACTATCTTCAAATATGTAGGTACAATTACATTGATCATGGAGAGTCAAGAATCAAAGACTTGGATGATACCGACTATAGGTTCGATATGGACTTAAGGTAATAAACAAATATAACTTTATTTGTTTAATGATTAATTGATATGAACAATACTGATTTAAATTTATCTTTCTGCAAAATACAGTGATGCACTTGACTCCTATATTCATCTTGCTGTTGAGGATTCCTTTGAGAAGCATTGAAATCCTTATTGAGAACTCTGTTCAGATCCAAATTTCGATATTCTGTAATTTTATTTTTTTATTGATAAACACATTTGGTTAATTTGTATTCCAAAATATGTTGAGATTTTATGAATTAATTAAAACAACCTTTTTCAGATTATTTATAAAATTACGTTAGTTGCAAATGATAACATATAGAGATTTGTGTAATTTTAAAATATAAAGTCCATTATTATAATTTACAAAATAAAGTTTATTTTAAAGATCGATATATGGTAATTTACAACTGCTTGATGATTTTCATTAAATTTGCAGGAGTAAAATATGTTAAATTTACTTTTTAAATAATTATATTAAACATATTTAGAATATTGATAAATGATATGTTTACATTCCTCATCATTATCGTCTTAAAAAAATAAAGAAAGTAAATATTCTAAAAAAGAAAAAAAAAATCAAGTCGGTTGTATAACATCTCTATAAATATTGATACGCTAATGTGTCAAAGAGTCGTATGCACAACTCTATATGACTTCTAAAAAGATGAATGTTCGTTCTTTTGTTCAGTTAGGCAATCTCAACCCTGCGTTAGACCATCAGAAAATTAGAGTCTGTATCGTAAGACTTTGGAAGTCAATCAAGTCCTTACAGATGGTCTTCGTTGACAGTGATGTAAATTGTAATAAAAAAATTAAAATGTGATGTTTATTTGATATCTCTATAAAAGTTTTAGTAAAACTCGATAATAGCTTTATAACTTCAAATCGTTATATATAGGGTACAAGGATACATGCATCTATTGAAGATGGTTTGGTCAGCAGATTTCAGAACCAACTCACTGTCGGCGAGTCTAAAATAGTTGATACATTCAGCTTAGTAGATTATGATAGCATTTATAAGACAAGTTCTTTGGGATTTAAAATCGTCTTTTATAGAACCAATATCGTGAAACCATGTGATGAATTCCCATTTCGTGTTTCAGAAAAATATTTTCAGAATTTTACTTCTATCTTGGCTGGAGAATTAGACAAGAATGTATTTTTTGGTGAATTGTTAACTTCGTTTTTAGAAGTTAATTTTAAGGGAAAAAAAATTATTAATTCATATGTTTTTTTGTAGATGTAATCGGTCAGATCGTTGGTGTCGGAAATCTTGATAGCGTCAAAACAAAAGGGAAGGATAATTTCAAATTAAGTTTCGATTTGCAAGATTTAACGTATGATTCCTTAATTAATATTCTTTAAAATGAAAATTAGTTTGGAATATCATATCTACTGTTTTATTCTTATTTCATGCATTCGTAATATAGTGGAACCCAGTTAAATTGCACGATGTGGGGTGATCTTGCGAAGGACTTTGATACATAAATAAAAGAACATCAAGATACTGTTGTCGTTTGTGTAATACGATTTGCATGCTTGAAGGAATGGAAAGGTAATTTCTGACTTTCGGAAGAAATCTTAGAGCTTATGATTGTCAAATCTGACTTTGCCAATTAAATCCATGTTACAGGGAATTATAGTATTTCCAATGCGTTCAACTCTACCGACATTCTGATAAATCCAGTTATGACTGAAGTGGACGCGTTTCGAAAGAAGTAAGTATATATTTATATTAAGTATGTATATATATATATATATATATATCCCTTCTAAATTATTCGGCAAGACATGCTATATTCATGTACATATTTTTATTATTATGATAACTTTACAGGTTGCCCACGGATGCTGTTGATTTAATACAACTTGATGATGATCCAAGCCCTCAAAAACCAAAGGTGACACTATATGAAGAGTTTTTCATTATGAACGAAAAGAGTACTATGGACCAAATCGTTTATGCACTTGAGGTAATGTTTCTAAAGAAAAATTGATATCATGAAGCTTAAATTGTTACTGAATACTCTATGGGAGAACAAACGTTTGGTTTATTCTTTACAGGCGCAAACATGTGTGACAATCGCGACAATTTATTCTGTTGAAGTGTTGCCTAAATGGTATTATATTGCCTGTAAACTTTGCAATAAGAAGGTGCAGCCGTATCCACCAGAATCTCAAACTGGAAAAGATTTACTTTATAGTTGTGGAGTTTGTGATGCTGATGTTATGGATGTTGATTACAAGTAAGTTTCACTTAGTCTGTTAAAATGTTTTTTAAGAATTGTGATTTGGAACTTTACGCACATTTTAAGTAATGTCAAACTGTTTAAAAGGTATAAACTCATACTTCATGTTGGGTACGGAAGCTCTCAAAATATTAAGCTGCTCTTCTTTTATGGTCTTGCCCAACTTTTTATTGGAAAAAAAGCAGAAGAACTGGCTTTGGAGAAACCAAAAGTAAGTATAGTAACATTTGAATTCCTTTTGGTTTTAAAATATATAAACAAGTATTGAATCAATTGTTCACCTATGGTCAGGATGATACTGCAGCTATTCCTGGATCTCTCTCTGTTTTAGTAGGGAAGACAATGCTGTTTAAATTTTTATTACAATTGATAATTTAAAGAGTGACAAGTCTGCCTATGTTGTCGAAAAGTTTTGGGAAAAGGATGACATGATTGTCCAATTTGGCAAGATACTAAAGAAAAAAAAATACCCATAATACCATTATGAATTCTATATCTTTTAAATCTCAATGTATATAATTTCAATGTAGGAACTCTATGGAAGGAATGAACTTTCAATTAATTCTTCGGATGTCGACGATCATAAGTTGCAAATCGCACCAGCTGAAACAAGTTTGTCTTCATCTAAGAGAGATCATACAGAAAGCAATGTTGGGTCGAACGGCGGTCATAGCATGAAGACAAGGAAAAAGATCAAAACTGAACCCCAAGATTGAACAATTAACATCACTTCAAAACATGTGATTGGTTTAAATTTATTTTAGACTTTTTCTTGGTTTATTTTTTTAATCAAAAGTTTAAATTATTTTAGACAATTTCAATTGCTTCAAAACATCTTAACGTTTTGGTATTGGTCAAAAATTATTTTAGTCATTTTCTATAATTATGTTAGAAATAAACAAATATGATATTTATATATATAACATGGCATAAATAAAAAAAATACTATATAATCGTTTGGGAAATATGGTAGTTAGTATATCCCTATAGCCCAAAGTAAACTATTTTGAAATAAATCAAAATTCCAAAAATAACGAAAATACGTTAAAAATAAAAGGCCAAATTTAATAGTCTGAATATTCAATACGAGAATTTAGGAAAATGATCATTAACGATTATGTTAACAAAAAAATTTATATTAAAAACTTAATGGTAATTTTGAATATTGTGCTTATTCAATACGAAATTTTATTATTGTACCATGTCAACTAAAAAAAAAAAACTGAACCAATTTTTGAGTTCTTGCTGTTTGACGTAAAAGATAACGCAAAAATCAAGCTTTTACATTATTTTGTATCATTGTAAATTTACACTCACAAGTTTAAAATGTATATGTGCAGAATCATAATGAAACGTCCATCTGGAGTTCGTCGATCCACCAAGAAAAGTTCAGGTGCTGATGAAGATGCACTCCGTTCGCAACTTCAATCAGAACAATTTGTTTTCTTTTGTGAGGATAGCATTCCGGAACCAGTTCAAAAAAAAAACTAGAAAAACCAGAAATAATCAAGATCTTCTGAAGAAAACTCATTGGCGCATCTGAACGTTCAAAATTCCATTGTTAACGGTGAAGATAGTATATTGAAATCAAAGATCAAGAAATCTCAGTTTCATACTTGGATAGAATACAATATGATGACTATCAATGAGTCAATTAACACATATGATAAGGGTGTTTCTGGATCTATCTGGTGTGAGAAGAACAAGATATGGATGCAAAGATCTAACGTGACAAAGGATTGACTTTCGAATATCGTTTTTGAAATTAAATTTAAATTTTACTATTTAATAATAATAACTATTTTTATTTATAATTATGATCATGATGTTCTTATAATTCGTTTTGATTTTTTAAGGCATATTATCACTTTCATATGTTTTTCGAGTGTTGCTTTTGATAACACAAAGAAATTACCTTTATAATAATAATTATGATATGACAATATAGTGGAAAGTTCGTTAATAATATAATGTTATTAATGGAAAATTAAATTATAAGTTGATATAATTTATTTGATATAACAATTATGATATATAATTTAGAACAATATTATTTTAAAAATTAATGGTTCAACTATAATCTGATATTGATATTAAAGATTATGGAAATATAACAAAATAAAATCTTGATAAAGATCAAGAAAGTAAATCTATAAAAAACGTATTAGAGATCTGCATACATAATTAGAAAGATAAATAATATATGTTTAAAAAATTTATCATAAAAGTTAAGAGGATATATAGAAACATATGTCAATATTCGTATATATCAATAATTAGTACATTTTAGTTTACAGAATATATACGCACCGTCTTCTTATATAAACAGACCTAACAGCGAAATTGAAAATAAATAAGAAAGTAAAGGTATAAACTAAAATGGTCAGAATTTCGCAATTATATGAATTCTTGATCGTAGTTTGATTTTCATTTTGTAGATCGCTACACTTGACGTATTATAATGAGACCTTCGAAGATTCCATATCGGAGGAAGAATGTATCGACACATGCCGTCTCTAGAAAATGTACAGACATTTTCAATTCTTTACATTAAGAGATATGTTTTATTCAAAACTAAAAGATCGTACGCAACAACATTGAAATACATGTGTTAGTTCTACGATAAATCTACCTGCTTTTACGAATGCATAGAATTTTCATTATCCTCATCAACATAAGACGGCAAGGTTGAAAAGAATGCAAATACTGAATTCTAAAAGGGCACAAAAGAAGAAAAAAGGTTATATGTTCGGGAAGGAATTTAAAAACTTATATATATATATATATATATATGCTAAATAACTAATCCAATCATTACCTATGATTCGGATACGAACGATGAAAGTGGTTCATTTAGCTCTACTGATGGGATTTCATTCGAGATTAATGATAACGATGCGACATCTAATATGTTTCTTGGCTTTCCTCCTGTAAAAGCTAAGTTACTAAATAATGGTATTACTCGATGCATATCTGATTCGTTATATGATAGTTTTGTAAATATGTATCTAACTAACATATATTTAAAATAATTTTTTTAAAAATATATGTAGGTTATTATGATGATAGGGATCCTTATTTTTTATGTGATAATTGTGGCGCATATATGTGGTATGGAGAACGGGTGAATAAACGGACTAAAAAGGCAAAGCCGGATTTTTCACTGTGTTGCCATCGCGGCAAAGTAATACTTCCTACTTTGAAGACTGCACCTAAAACGTTATTATCGTTGTTTTATAATAACGACGATAGGGGTAAAAACTTCCGCGATAACATATGAGCATACAACATGATGTTTTCGTTCACATTGTTAGGTGGTAAAATTAACCATTCTGTAAATAATGGTAAAGGACCGTATCTATTCCAGATGTGCGGAGAAAACTATCATCGTATTGGTGATATTTTACCAGAGCCTGGGAAGGAGGAACCAATGTTTTTGCAATTATATATACATGACGTATGTAACGAAGTAGCCAATAGAATCTCCGCATTTAGGTAATTATAAATACTGTTAGATACATATATAAATATTATTCATATCTAAAATTATGTTAAATATGTTTAATATTTGTTATATTCTACTAATCATGATTATTATTTAATTGATGTGTTTTGTTGTTGATATAGAACATTTGGATCTTCGGGAGATTTAAGATCTGAGATTGTTGGACTCTTAAGAAAGATGTTTGATAGTAATAACCCGCATGTTGGGGCGTTTTGATCGGCACGTGAAAGATTTAATATGGAGGACGGTAACGAAAGTTTGCGATTATTGTTACCTTCAGAAAGAACTACTGATGCAAGAACTCATAATCTTCCTACAAACAAAGAGGTTGCTGCTTTAATACCCGGAGATTTTACGGCTGGTGTAAATAAACGTGACATTGTTATAGAAAATTGTTCGGGTAATTTACAGAGGATAAGTGAGCTTCATCCCGCATACTTGCCTTTACAATACCCATTGTTGTTCCCTTATGGCGAAGATGGTTTCAGATTAGGCATCGATATAGGGTTCGTGGATACCCGTGTACGTAAAAGAAAAACGGTCACCATGAGGGAATTTTATGCGTATAGAATATTTGAAAGATACGAAGAATCTTCGATTATTGTTATGGCAGGCAAATTATTCCAGCAGTTTTTAGTCAATGCATTCACTACTATAGAATCAAACAGATTGAACTATACTTGGATGAATCAAAGCAAACTCCGAACTGAAAGAGTCGATAAGATAATTGAAGCTGCTGAAAAAGGACATGGAGATCTTTCACAACACGGAAAGAGGATATTTATTCCGTCATCGTTTACAGGTGGAAAGAGATATATGATGCAACATTATCTAGACACCATGGCTACTTGCAAATATTATGGATTTCCTAATCTTTTCATAACTTTTATGTGCAATCCAAAGTAGCCTGAAATCAATCGTTAACTAGAAAGGCATCGTCTTAGTAAAGAAGATAGACCTAATATACGTAGTCGAGTTTTCAAGATGAAACTTGATAGACTATTGGTCCAAGTGACAAAGGAAAAAACTTTTGGTATCGTAAATTCTGGTATGTTTTATAATATTAATTTCTATTATTTATATTAATCTTCATAAAAATGTCAATATATTAATGCTTATTTGTTTTCATATTTTTCAGCCATGTATACAATAGAATTTTAGAAGAGGGGTTTGCCTCATGCGCACATGATTCTGTTTTTACATCCAGACAATAAGTGTTGAAATTCCGGATAAAGAGGTGGATAAGCATTTATACGAAGTTGTTTCTGATGTGATGATACATGGTCTGTGTGGTCCTATGAACAGAGATAGTGTCTGCATGAATAATAGACATTGCACTAAATGTTTCCCAAAACCATACATGGATAATACTATTGCCGACGATGCTAATTATCCAATATATAGACGACGAAACGATGGCAGAGTTGTGGAAAAAAAGGGTTTTCAATATGATAATAGTTACGTTATTCCCGATAATCGTTATTTGTCACTCCGTTTTCGTGCTCATATTAATGTTGAATGGTGCAATCAGACACGTTCAATAAAGTATTTGTTCAAGTACATCACTAAAGGTCCGGACTATATTAGAGCCAAGGTAGGATAAAAAGATCAGGACAATGAAATTAAAAAGTTTTTCAATTGCATGTAACAGTTTATTCAATCTCTCAAACATTTTCATATTTATTTTTATTTTTTATTTTTAAAAATGTATCAAACTAATTCAATCTCTTTTTTAGATATGTATCTGCATGTGAGGCTTCTTGGCGAATTTTTGCATTCCCGATTTGTTATCATACTGCAGCCATAGAAAAACTCTTGTTTCATCTTCCAGGACAAGAATTGGCTATTTACAACGAGGACGATCCAATAGAAGATGTATTGCACCGTACAACAAATAGAACATCTAAATTTTTGGGCTGGATGGAATGCAACAAGATTTATCCCCAAGCCAGCAAACTCACATATGCTGAATTTCCATCAAAATTTGTGTGGAATAGGAGAGAAAAACTTTGGAAGCCAAGGTCAGAGAAACGGAAAAGTTTTGCAATAGGCAGGATTACGTACGTACCACCTTCTGTAGGACAAGCCTATTACTTGCAAGTTTTGCTTAATAAAATTCCAGGACCAACAAGCTTTGACTATTTAAAAGCAGTCAAAGGTGTTCTTTATACGGATTTTCAAGAAGCTTGCTATGCATTGGGATTACTTGATGACGACGGGCTCAAATAGAAAATATATGTTTAACTGAGATAGAGCTTATGTTGCGATCTAATGGTACATCCCTTACGGCCTTCGAGAAGATGCCTAAACCAGATGATAGTATAATGAACACAGGTGTTAATAGGCTTATCGCAGATGTGAGAATATATAAACCTCATAAACAACAGGAATTGTACGATAAGTTGTTACCTATGCTAACTGATGAGCAGAGACGTGTTTATGAAGAAATCATTCACTCCGTGAATCACGAGAAAGGTGGTATGTTTTTTGTCCATGGTTTTGGTGGTACTGGGAAAACATTCATACGGACTATTCTTGGTGCTGATATAAGGTCTAAAGGTAATATTGTTCTGAATGTTGCTTCAAGTGGTATAGCTGATTTGCTTTTGGAAGGTGGTAGAGCGGCTTATTCAAGATTTGGTATTCCAATCAATCTTAATGAATATTCCGTGTGTACGATCGATGACGAATCTGATCTAGCAGATTTAATTAGAGAAGCAAAGCTCATAATATGGGACGAGGCTCCAATGATGAACAAGCTTTGTTACAAAACTTTGGATAGGAGTTTGAAAGATATCATGAGATGTGACAAGATTTTTGGAGGTAAAGTTGTTGTGTTAAGAGGTGATTTTAGATAGATACTACATGTTATTACGGAAGGAGGAAGAGTAGCGACAGTTTTAGCATCTATCAACTCATCTGTTCTTTGGAATAGTTGTAAAGTTCTTAAACTTACCAAAAATTTGAGACTTCGCAAGGCACGTAATAGTATGGATGCAGGTGCTCTCGCTACTTTTTCAAAGTGGCTTCTTGATATCGGGGATGGCAAAATCAACGAGTCAGATAGTGGGGATGTAGAGATACAAATTCCGAATGATTTATTAATTAATACAAGTGGAAATCCTATTGAAGCAATAGTTAAAGAAATCTACGGTGGACATTTCGCAAGTAGGACTGATCCAAATTTCTTTAGTCAAAGAGCTATTCTAAGTCCAAGAAATGATGATGTTGATAAGAATATCAATTTATGATTACCAAGCTACCAGGTATGCAAATAAGATAGGATATGATATTTTCTTTAAAAAAAATACTAATATTAAAACCATATCTAAAATTCTTACATTTTCTTAATTACAGGTGAAGAGAGACGATATCTTAGCTCTGATAGTATTGAAACGCCAGATACAAGCAAACATGATGATATGATCTACACTTAGGAATTCCTAAACAGTATACGAGTTTCTGGACTGCCAAGCCATGTTTTGACGTTGAAAATAAGAGCACCTGTCATGTTGCTAAGGAATATAGATCCTAAAAGAGGTTTGTCTAACAGCACGAGGCTAATTATTACTCAGATGGCCAATCATGTAATCGAAGCAAGAATCGTGACAGGAAAAAAGGTTGGTGATAGAGTACTTATCCCTAGGATGTATGTTAGTCCACCTTATGCAAAGTTCCCCTTTCGTATGAGGCGACGACAGTTTCCTGTTACCGTGGCGTTTACAATTACTATAAACAAGAGTCAAGGTCAGACGCTAGAACATGTTGGATTGTTTCTACCAAAACCGGTTTTCACACATGGACAGCTTTATGTTGCCTTCTCACGAGTCACAATCAGAAAAGCATTGAAAGTGTTAATTACAGATAAAGATGGGAAATGCCAGAATAAAACACTTAATGTTGTTTTCAAAGAGGTTTTTGAGACTGTATAATTATGGTTTGTAATTGGATAATTGTTTTGGATATTTAGATTTGAACTTTAATTTCTCTCTTTAAATTAAAAAAATAGAGATTTTAAACATTTTATAATTTTTTGCTAAGAACATTTTACTTCTTTTTAAAGTCAGATATAGACTGTCCCATTGGAGAAAACCATTTTCAAAAACTTCTTATTCTATTTTAATTATGAAAAATAGATAGAAACAATATAAATGGTCTAAGTACATATTATTACAATTTCCACATATTATAATTAAATAAGTTACAATAATGTTTTTTGCAAATGTATAGTTTCGTTGTATCATAAAATGTATGTTTTAATTATAAACTCTTAGGTACATTGTAATAATAAATTAACATCATATATGCTGACTATAAAAAATATCTTTAATCTGTAATTATAATCATAATAATAAATATTAAAAATGTTAAATATTCAAAAAAAATATCAGACACTAAAACGATTAAGACGCAACGCTACGTTTAATCGTGACTGTTTGTATTCTTACAAATCCGGAATCCCCTTTTCGTCTTTGATAACAGAGAAGAAACAGGAAGAAACCCTAATTTGGTAAAATCATGATAATCAATTATCCCTATTATAGTAAAAGAGAAGTACAACTTTAGCATCGGACAAAAATGCCCCTGACGCCAACAAATGAAACCATCTACGAAAAGGGCAGATTTGACTTTAGTGTTCCTTCAATCGGGTTATTTCATTTGGGCTTCAAAATATGGGCCACCAAAAAATACCAAAGATATACCAAAGACATTTAACATACCAAACACATTTAACAACGAGATTAGAGATGAAAAAGGTTGTTTTCCATAAATGTTAGAGGAGAAATCTCATCAATATAGTAAAAAGATTTTCAAATACTAATTTACCTGTCTATCACTATATTCTAATCCAGAAATCTCGCTATACAACCGCATCAATATATTAAAGAGATAACAAATTCTAATCCAGAAATCTCGCTATACAACCGCATCAATATAGTAAAGAGATACCTATCAATATAGTAAAGATATATCTATCTCGGTTGCAAATTTGGAAAACAAACATAACTGCTCTTTAGATTTCCTAATCGATGTCTACTAAAAATCAATCAATAATTAAAGATTTCACGTAAAATCAGCCAATCATTACGCTATACAATCTCTACAATCTAACAAAAAAAGATAGAAATCATGAACAACATCACTACGTTTATGTTTATGGTAAATATATATTTGGAGAATATTTGGAGAATATACCCTAAAATGTTCATAAGTTCATCCTTCCTATAAATATAACTGTATTATTCAAGAGCCTATTCACCATACCTTAAAGCTTCATTCTTCTCTCTTCTAGCAAACCTTCTCCAATGGCTGCCGAAAATATTTCTCCTTTCACATATTTACTAACAATCAGAGCCGGCCCAAAGGCCAAGCTCATGAAGCATGAGCTTGTGGCCTTATTTTATGCTATGTATTTTATATACAACTTTCGGCCTTGCTTTCCAAAAAATATGTTTAGTCTAGTGGCATTTGTCTATGTTAGTTAGAATGAGTGCATGGGTTCGAGTTTTACTATTAGCAAAACAGCTCTTTTATTTTAATTTGATTGTGGCCTTTATTAACTTAGAGACGGCTCTGATAACAATCAAACCATTCAAAACAGGCTGGAGAATTCAAGTTAAAATTATTCATTCTTGGAAGCAATACACGGCCTTTACCGGAGAGACTATAGAAATGGTCTTAGCTGATATTTCTGTAACATTTCTGAACTTTCCTGCATTTCATTTCATACAAATATATTGATATGATTATTGTTTTCTAATTTTTACTCTTTCTTTTAAAACAAGGGTACCCTCATTCATGCAACGCTAAAGAAACCACAATGGGGAAAATTCCAGAGACTGATCAACAGTGGAAACTGGATAATCATTGATACTTTCTCATTGACTAAATCAGTGGGAAAATTCAGAGTTGCGAACCATGTTTATCGTATGACTCTGATCAACAGTACATCTCATTTGATATCTTGCAGTTTATTGGAAACCAAATTAAGCAACACGTTTCTATTCTTCTAAATTAAAGAATCTAACATGTTTTAATTTAACAACAACTTATATGACTGATACTACGATGTCTTGATATATATGCTTTAATCACATTCTAATTTCTTGCACATGTACTGCATAAAATATATAAATATATAATATGTCAATTAATCATATACAAAATATTGGAAATATATCAAGCATGGTTGGATGTAGCTGTACTCAAACTTTCCAAATCTGAATTGGATACATATAATTGTATCGGACAAGATTATAGACATATGAAATCGAAACTGTATAATGAGAAGCAACCCGGAATAAAAAGCAACTTACCAACCCAATTGAATTGATTTATTGTTTCGGAAAACTAATTGGGCGAAGCTGAATCAATCCGATTGAAAATTTTGACAACCCCATAAACCCACCCGAGTGCTTCGTTTAATTGGTTGTGTAAACATTTAGAATTTGACTGGTTTATGAAAAGGATTTGAAAGATTGAATAAGTAATGATTTTAGTTAAACTCTGTAAGTTAGGGATCTAAGGTTGATGAATGGAAGATGAAGAGGAAACGATGAAAACAGGTGTGTTTGATCGAAGAAATGTATAAAAAATGTTTTATTTACCTGTTAATAAAAAATAATCAAATTTTCCCCCAAACATAACAAAATTGCCCCAACGGGCCAATGAAACCCAAATCAAAAAACTCAGCAAAATTAGACGCAGACCCAATCTTTTAAGGTGTAGCAATAACAAATTATTGCCCAAATTATGAGACTTAAAAACTAAAACACATTTTCAAAAACTACTACTATAAGTCATATACATATTGTTATATTACACTATTAAAAACCACAATTGTACTTAAAACTAGGTTTTCACCCGCGGTACACCGCGTGACAAAATTATAAATTATTTTATTTTAAAGAATAATTTTTAATTTATTTATTTTTCAAATTCCTAATTAATTAACTTTATCTAATTAATTTATAATTTTGTTTAGAATATTTTTTCTCCTTCTTATGTTTTATATAGTTTATAACCTAATTACATTAAATTTGTTATTAGATAGAATATAAAATTTTAAAATACTTAGTTTTGTTTTCAACAATTAAACAGAGGTATATATGCCTATATGGTATGTTAGTGTATATTTTTATGTGTATACAATTCTTTTTTTTTAGAATATTAAGAATATGTTGTAGTATGTGTAATATTTTGTAGTTCATACACGAAATAATTTATAAGTTAATTTTGTAAACTATGACTATAAATCTATAGTATATGAAATAAACTAATAGTTTTAGTGTTGGTTCTATAGTCCAAATCCGCCATGCTAGGCGGATCACGCAACATGCTCAAATATTTTTAATCCACAAAAACTCATCATACAATACCCGTGAAAGTAAAATATAGTATGTGAGGTTAAAAATCACTTTTTATCAAATCAATTTTTCAAATTTTTAGGGGTGAACCTCTTCATTTACCTCCTTATAAAATAAGGAAATAAAATTTGTATACATTTGAAATTATGTTTGTTACCTTTTAAAACATGTAGTTTTTGTAAAAAAAAATGTAATATAGGTAGAATTAATTTCTTTATTAAATAAATTATTTAATACCAATGGCATCCCTATAAATAAATGCCAACTTCAGGATTTATTTTATAAATGTCTCCAAAAATGTATATATAGATTATTTATATACAATAATATTTGACAACTACGTATTATTTAAATTATTATTTCATAATAATTATATCCCGTCTCTTTATATCACTACAAGAAAACACGGGTTTTGCGACTACGATCGTCGACTATACACATAGTCGTTAAATTTAGCGACCATTTACCCACTAATTTGCGACTGTTTTATGACTAATCAAACATAGTCACTATTTAGTCGCTAATTAGCGACTAAACGAGTTTGTCACTATTTTAGTCGCTAAATGGCGACTATTTTGCGACAGTTACGGCGAGTCGCAAAGCTTAGTCGCAAAATAGTCGCTAATTAGCGACTAAAAGGTAGTTGCTTGTGTAGTCGTAAATTTGGCGACTATTTTGCGACATTTTCGGCGGGTCGCAAAATTTAGTCGCAAAATAGTCGCTAAAAGTTGGTTTAAAAACATGTTTTTAACATTCGGAGTAGGTGTACCTATATTTGGTGACTACGTAATATAGTCACTTTTTAGTCGCTAATATGCCTATATAGACTGAGCTCACCAATCGTTCTACTCACTCACAGCAACACAAGAAAAAAAAAATGAGATCATAGAGATTTATAATAATGTTAGGAAGTTACAATTATAGTAATTTCCGAGAGTGGATGTACAAGAGGATCGATGAGGTGACGGAAAATTTTACAGAAGAGTTCAGAGCCGGGATGGAGCAGTTCATGCAATTTGCAAATAGCCAGCCTTTTGCACAAGAAAACAGGGGTAAGTTTTTTTGCCCTTGTAGTAGGTGCAAAAACGGGAAGCGTTTTCTAGGGACTAGAATTTGGAATCATCTTTTTAGTTATGGGTTTATGCCAGATTATTATGTTTGGTATAAGCATGGGGAAGAAATTAATATGGATATAGGAACGAGTACTGTTGATCCGACATTTATTAGTGGGAGTGAGGAAGTGGGTAATGTAGTAGAAGATAGATATGTGGATATGGTGAATGATGCATTTCCTTCTAATGTGGGTTATGATGATAACTATCAATGGGATGGGGGTTATCAGAGTGTAGAAGAACCAGTACTTAACCATTCAAAAAAATTCTATGACTTGTTAGAAAGTGCAAAAAATCCAATATATGATGGTTGTCGTGAAGGTCAGTCACAATTATCTTTAGCTGCTAGAGTTATGCAAAATAAGGCAGATTATAATATGAGTGAAAAGTTAGTGGATTCAGTATGTGAAATGTTGACTGATTATTTACGAAAGGGAAACCAGGCTACGGGTTCTCATTACGAGACAGAGAAATTAATGCGCAATTTAGGACTCCCATATCATACAATTGATGTTTGTATAAACAATTGTATGTTATTCTGGAAAGATGCCAAAAAGGAAGAAAAATGTTTGTTTTGTGATGCACCAAGATGGAAGCCTAAGAATGACGGACGCAGAACCAAAGTACCATATAGTCGTATGTGGTACTTACCTATTGGTGATAGACTGAAGATAATGTATCAGAGTCGCAAGACTGCAGCAGCAATGCGATGGCATGCCGAGCACCAAGCAAAGGTGGGAGAAATGAGTCATCCGTCTGATGCAGCGGAGTGGAAGTATTTTCAAGAACAAAATCCTCAATTTGCTGAAGAACCACGTAACGTGTATTTGGGATTGTGTACTGATGGGTTCAATCCATTTGGGATGTCTCGTCACCATTCATTATGGCCAGTGATATTGACGCCATATAATCTACCCCCTGGTATGTGCATGGATGCTGAGTACTTGTTTCTTACAATTCTGAATTCTGGTCCAAACCATCCGCGAGCTAGTCTTGATGTCTTTCTCCAACCTCTTATTGATGAGCTAAAAGAGTTGTGATCTACTGGACTCGATGCATACGATGTGTCCTTGGGCCAAAATTTCAACCTAAAAGCAGTGCTGATGTGGACGATAAGCGACTTTCCTGCGTATGGCATGTTATCTGGATGGACAACACATGGTAAATTGTCTTGTCCAGTTTGCATGGACGATATAAAGTCTTTTTATCTACCGAATGGAAGGAAGACATGTTGGTTTGATTGTCATCGGAGATTTCTTCCTCCTGATCATCCTCTGAGGAGGAATAAAAAAGACTTCTTGAAGGGAAAATACGCTACAAGAGATTATCCACCAGAGTCCTTGACCAGTGAACAAGTTTATTCTGAGCGGTTGAATTGTGTAAATCCTCCAAGAACCAAGGACGTCGGTGGAAATGGTCATGAAAGGAAGATGCATGGATATGGAAAGGACCATAACTGGCACAAGGAAAGCATTTTATGGTCGCTACCGTACTGGAAGGACCTTAATCTCCGACATAATATTGATGTGATGCATACAAAGAAGAATTTTTTGGACAACATCATGTACACTCTTATGCGTGTGAAAGGTAAATCAAAAGATTCCGTCATGTCAAGGTTGGATATAGCAAAGTTCTGTTCTCGGCCACACTTACATCTTGATAGTAGGGGTAAAGCACCTTTCCCGCCCTATACATTGACAGACGAAGCCAGAACAAGCTTATTGGAATGTGTGAAATACTCGGTGAAATTCCCAGATGGCTATTCAGCAGACTTAGCTAGTTGTGTTGATATGGAAAATGGAAAGTTTTCAGGCATGAAGAGCCATGACTGCCATGTTTTCATGGAGCGGTTACTTCCATTTATCTTTGCAGAACTCCTTGACCGGAATGTCCACCTTGCGTTATCAGGTATATTAATTAATTATTTAAAGTTCTATATATATATATATGTGAAGTGAGTAATTGTGATGAAGTTTGAATAAATATAATATTGTAGGGGTTGGAGCATTTTTTCGGGACTTATGCTCGAGAACTTTGCAAACAAGTCGACTTCAAATTCTAAAACAGAACATTGTTTTAATCCTCTGCAATTTGGAAAAGATATTTCCACCATCCTTTTTTGATGTGATGGAGCACCTGCCTATACATCTTCCCTACGAAGCTGAATTGGGAGGCCCTGTCCAATATAGGTGGATGTATCCTTTTGAAAGGTTTTTCAAAAAATTGAAAGGAAAAGCAAAGAACAAAAGATATGCGGCTGGATCAATTGTTGAATCATATATCAATGACGAGATTGCTTATTTCTCTGAGCACTACTTTGCTGCGAATATACGAACAAAATCAAGGTGAGCAATTAAGAGAATTTTTTTATGTGATATTTAATTTAATAGTCATACTAATTACTTTTTAATTATTTGGTCAGATTAACAAGATTTGATGAAGGTGAAGCGTTTGAATATCATGTCCCTGGAGTACCTTCTATATTTACTCAAGTTGGCCGTCCAAGTGGAGAAATAAATGAAATATGGCTTTCACGTGATGACTATCGTTGCGCACACGCATATGTTTTACGGAATTGTGACTATTTTCAGCCAATTGAGAGGTATATAATTAGTTACATATCACAAATTAGTTACATTTTTAGATATCTATTTCCACTATATTTTCTCATATACATACATTGGTGATCTTATCTTTCTATATAGTATGTTCGAGGATTATATTTCGGCAAAATATCCAGGACTGACCGAGAAAGAACTCTCCGCGAAAAGAGCTGACGAATATCATTCTTGGGTTAAAGAATATGTATTTTAAACCATTTTTCATGATATACATATTGTACTTATTGTTATTATTTAACATAGCAAGACTATATATATATATATATATGCAGGTTAGTTATTGGAACGCCTCAAATCCGTTTCCTACATGGGTTCAAGAAATTGTGCATGGACCTTTGAACAAGGCTAAAACATGGCCAATGTATTTTACAAGAGGTTATTTGTTTCATACAGAGAACCACAGTGCTGGACGAAAGACATGTAATTATGGGGTCTCTATTAAAGGTGAAAATTATGGGGATGCATCTGACGCTGCAGATTTCTATGGAACAATAACTGATATCATAGAACTTGAGTATGAGGGGATGCTTGGGTTGAAGATCACACTATTTAAGTGCAAGTGGTATGACCCTGTAATTGGTAGAGGCACTCGGAGAAGTAATGGTGGCATTGTAGACGTTCTTTCAACCAAAAAGTACAATAAAAACGAACCATTTATTCTAGGTATGTATTTAAACGAATAATTATTTATTGTCATCATCACATTTATATATAATATGTGTAACTTTTACATGTTGATTGCAAACCAGCATCCCAAGCCTCACAGGTTTGTTATATTCCGTACCCATACGTTAAGAAACCGAAGCATTTATGGCTCAATGTTCTAAAGGTGAATCCGAGGGGAAACATTGATGGAGAACCGAGTCTTTTGCAAACAGAAAATGATGATGCTGTATTGATGACCACAATTGAAGATGTCATAGTAGACAATTTGGAAAGGAGAGAACCAATAAACATTGACTACGATGTTGCAGACGCGGAACCTGAAGATGAATTTATGTGTAATTTATCGTCTTCGGAAGATGATGAAGAAGACGACGAAGAACCCTGAAGTCATTTTGGTGCTTTAAGATATGTAAAATAAATTATGTATTTTAATAAAATTTAATGGTTATTTTAATAAACATTTGGAAGGCCTTGTTATTTTTTTAAAGATTATTGTTTTATACAATCAGTATAACATTAATGTGTTTTAAAAAACAAAAAAAAATATATGACATTGGGGTTACTCAAACCCATGTCTGATGATTACAGTCAGAGTACATTAACCATCTGAACCAATTTCTCTTTTGTGTAAATTGATAAAACGTATCGGTTATATTGTGTAACACTTGTCTTATATTTTGGGCAAAACACATTTGGGCCAAAATATTTCGATCCGATCCATTAACTAAAAACCTAAACCTAACACTCGATCCATTAGAAAAACAAAACCTAAACCTAACACTCGATCTCTCCTTCTTCCTCACTTCCTCACTTCGTTTCCCCTAACCCTAATCGATTCGATCTCTCTTTCTTCCTCACGTCCACATCAATCTTCCCCTAACCCTAATCGATTCGATCTCTCCTTCTTCCTCACTTCCACATCAATCTTCCCCTAACCCTAATCAATTCGACCTCTCCTTCCACATCAATCTTCCCCTAACCCTAATCACTTCTTCCTCAGCTCATGTTGAATCCTGCGGTTAAGAAAATAAAAAGGAGAAAGGTTGCACCCAACCTTTCTCAGAGAGTTTCCGCATCTAACCCAGCCGTTCATCTCACCAACCCATCCACAGTCGTGAATCGAACAAACCCATCCCCAGCCGTTCATCTCACCAACCCATCCACTGTCGTAAACGTCTCTCAGAGAGTCGGACCGTCTAACCCATCCACAGCCGTGAATCGAATCAACCCGCTACCACCGCAGTACAATTTCACCCTGACTTCTCGAATTCCTCTGCCATTCACACCATCGGAGGAAGAACGATTTATGCCCCAACAAGTACGANAAAGGCTGGCTATGTGTAATTTACCATCTGAACCAATTTCTCTTTTGTGTAAATTGATAAAACGTATCGGTTATATTGTGTAACACTTGTCTTATATTTTGGGCAAAACACATTTGGGCCAAAATATTTCGATCCGATCCATTAACTAAAAACCTAAACCTAACACTCGATCCATTAGAAAAACAAAACCTAAACCTAACACTCGATCTCTCCTTCTTCCTCACTTCCTCACTTCGTTTCCCCTAACCCTAATCGATTCGATCTCTCTTTCTTCCTCACGTCCACATCAATCTTCCCCTAACCCTAATCGATTCGATCTCTCCTTCTTCCTCACTTCCACATCAATCTTCCCCTAACCCTAATCAATTCGACCTCTCCTTCCACATCAATCTTCCCCTAACCCTAATCACTTCTTCCTCAGCTCATGTTGAATCCTGCGGTTAAGAAAATAAAAAGGAGAAAGGTTGCACCCAACCTTTCTCAGAGAGTTTCCGCATCTAACCCAGCCGTTCATCTCACCAACCCATCCACAGTCGTGAATCGAACAAACCCATCCCCAGCCGTTCATCTCACCAACCCATCCACTGTCGTAAACGTCTCTCAGAGAGTCGGACCGTCTAACCCATCCACAGCCGTGAATCGAATCAACCCGCTACCACCGCAGTACAATTTCACCCTGACTTCTCGAATTCCTCTGCCATTCACACCATCGGAGGAAGAACGATTTATGCCCCAACAAGTACGACCACCGCATTTCCGGAACTTCCCACCGCCACAGACCCTTTTCCAGAGCTCCGGCAATCGACTTCCTGATCCACCTGTTCCGTCGCCTGAGGTTCAGAACTATGATGCGAATTCACCGGAGAATCATATGCGGTCTCCAACGCATCACTCCCATGGAAGTCAACCATCTTCGCAAGGCTTCGCAAGGCAACAACTATGAGCCTCAACTCCAGGATGAAACGATGCAATCTCTAACCGCCCTCCTCACGATGCCTGGCCGTGAGACGTTTACGACAGTTCTATCTCCTACCCCACTAGAGAAGACGACTTGGTATGTTTTGCTTCTTTGTTTTCATAGTGTATAATTGTTTAAGTATACACAAACATAATATGTGACTCGTTTAATTAAGACAAAGCTTAAGTATGTTTTGCTTTCTAATATGACAAACAATTAGCATTCGATTATCTGAGTTAGTTAAGAACTTTGACTGAGCTTTCTAACTATCAAACTAACTACAATTTGTTTACATGTGTGTGTGGAGGTTTGATCGGGACAAAAAAGGCCAACTT
>NC_025704.1:21153671-21154715 GCF_000633955.1 Camelina sativa
TTTGTTCTCATAGTGTATAATTGTTTAAGTATACACAAACATAATATGTGACTCGTTTAATGAAGACAAAGCTTAAGTATGTTTTGCTTTCTAATATGACAAACAATTAGCATTCGATTATCTGAGTTAGTTAAGAACTTTGACTGAGCTTTCTAACTATCAAACTAACTACAATTTGTTTACATGTGTGTGTGGGGGTTTGATCGGGACAAAAAAGGCAAACTTGTTCGAAAGATTACCAAGATTTTTACAAACAAATTCGATGGTCCATATTATACTTGGTCTTGTGTGCCTTCCGATAGAAAAGAGAGATACTTCATGGAGTTTGCGGTAAGAATAGAACACTGTAACCTGTTTTATACTTATGTTTATTGCTTGTTTTCACTAACATAATTCCTTCTCTCTTTGTTATGTAGAAAACTCACACCTGGGATCCATTGATAACAGGGACCGTTCAAGAACATTTCAACACCATCTGTAACCGCCGGATGAAGGGCATGGTTAGCGATGCAAGGACGGCTCGAAAAAAACCAACATATATTGAAGGTGACCTCTAGAAAGTGATGGTTGCTAATTGGGATACTGAAGAACAACAGCAAAGGAGTTCCACCTATTCCAAGTGTCGTATGTCTGACCGTAATGGTCTCGGTCCTCACATCCACTTATCAGGGCCTAAGTCGTATAGGGAAATCCAAGATGATCTGGTACTAAATCATTTCTATTTTGTTAGTTTCATTTATCAACATTTCTATATTATCTTGTACTAACAATTGTTTAATTTCTAACATTGCAGGAAGAGGAGTTGGGAAGAGAGGTCAGTATGGGTGAAGTTTTTTTCAAAACACATACAAAGCCGGATGGTTCTTATGTTGATGACAAGACAGAGAAAATTCATCAAGCTTATCAGCAGAAGGTGCAAGAAAAGATGGCTGAGCTCGAGGCAGATTCAACTCTTTCAGATGGTACTTCACACCGTCGGGAGCTCACCACCGATGAATGTACTGCCATCTTTCTTGAGGTAAAGTAGCCTAACACTCGATCATA
>NC_025704.1:21156417-21164250 GCF_000633955.1 Camelina sativa
CATGTACATACGTCGTAACTTTAACGCAGATTAGTCGCTAAATTTAGTGACTAATACACGACTAATGCTATTATAATCGTTAAATTGTCGGCAAATTGTCGCAGTATTTGGTTACTAAGTGACGACAACGCAGCGACAAATTAACAACAACACTATATAGTCGTTAAATAGTCGCTAAATAACGACTATTTAACGACTATACGAATTAGCGACAAAATTTTACCTACAACAGTAATTAGTCGCTAAATAGTCGTATATGATCATTTAACGACTATTTAGCGACTATTTGCACAGTTGCCGTTGGCCTGTTTTCTTGTAGTGTATATTTCACTCACTTTGTACTTTCAATTGTATACAACCGTTTTAAAACACTGGTGAACAGCATAATTAGATCTCACAATGTAAAGTGAGATTGCTCTTTTTTATTGTGTTTTCAGCATCAATAGCAAATAGAATGAACAAAAATCAATATAGTAAACAGATACCATAACATCTTATATATTGTTATCATCCAAAACATCACCAAAATATTCCTCCGCGCTATAGCACGGGTGAGATCCTAGTATTTCTGATATTCATCAAGGAAGAACGAACTGGTGTATCCACGCTAAGGTCTTAAATTCTTGGCATATCACCAAATTCTTCACAAAACATGTTCTTCTTCTTGTGGATACAAAGGTTAGAGAAGTTAATCGAATGTCAATTTTAATATATTTGTTATTTTAGTAGTGTTTATATACTAGATTACTTACACAATTATTATTAGGCCTGGGCATTCGGGTACCCGTTCGGGTTCGGATCGGATTCGGATCGGTTTCGGGTTTTCGGATTTAGATGTATAGGATCCGTTCGGGTATTTCTAGACTTCGGGTTCGGATCGGATTTGGTTCGGGTATTTTGGGTTCGGATTCGGAGTACCCGAAGTTCACAAAACTCAAAATTTTAGTATCTAATTTAGTCTAAATTATTCAATAATACGCAGTATATCTGAAAATTTAGAGTATTTTTAACCCAAGTTTACTAATAAACACTTTAAATACTTCAAATTATCGAAAATATCTAAAAATCTGAATATTTTGGACACTTTTATTATTAAAATTATAAATATTACTAATATATTACTATTAAATATTAATAATATGGATATATTCGGATACCCGTTCGGATTTTGGTTCGGATCGGGTTCGGGTTTTCGGATTTAGAGATTTAGTTTTTTTTCAAGAATTTTTTGGGATTTAGAGATTTAGAACTAAATTTTTCAAGATTTACTTTTATTATTAAAATTATAAATATTACTAATATATTACTACTAAATTATTTAATTTTTGTCAGTAAATATATAAATTTTTTTCTGTTACCAAAAAAATACACAAATTAAACCTTTTTTTTTCATTAACAATGTCACGTGGTCAGAATTCTTGAACCTCATACAAAATCTATATTTTTTTAGGACAAATAAATCCAAGAACAAAATACACAATTAGATTAGTTGATTTCTCAATTTCTAAATTAGATTTGCTTTTGGATCTATACATACTAATTTACGGACTTTGAAATTTCATCAACACTAGGAACTGTAATATTCATGTGAACCTTTGTACACTTTCATACATTCTCTACATAAAACAAAAAAAAAATACTTCAAATCAAATTAAACGAAACTCAGACAAAATCGAAGTTATAGCTTAACTGAACTAACTCAACGCTAAAAACATTTGACTAATATAATTGTGTATTTTTGTTCTAACTAGGACTTAGACCCCTGCAATATCTCGGAGGAAATATTTTAGAAAAAAAAATAATTTTAAAATTATATATTATGAAATCATTTGAATGTGATAGAATAGTTTGAATACATAAAAAAATAAACATAAACTGCTACTAAAAACACAACCATCAAAATGAAAACTAATAACAAAAAATATTATGCAGAATTGACGCAACTTTGCAAAAACATTGTTTAAATTATTATAAATATAAAAAAATTTAGGAAGAATTATGGTAAAGAGCTACAATTAAAAAAAAATCATTACGGCAAAGTGATCCTAACTGAGAATATTAAACTAATGGTTGTAATGAGTAAATGTAACTTTCTATTAAATAATAATTATCAAAAATATATTTAATAATGATTGAAATTGTATCAACGAAAAAATAAAATTAAAATACACAACTTTTAAAAACAAAATAAATTAAATTTTAAATATTAAAATAATTTTTAACGAAAATTACAATAAATAGACGCAATTGTAAGTTCTATTTTAAGTTTTATTAAATTTCTATATTGCTATAATGTTGAATATTAGATATTAGTATTCAAATTATTTAGATTCAACATAAAATAGAAAATTTGTTTCAATGAACAATTACTGATTTGTTACTTATTGATGATGAGACAAATATATAGAAAGTTCAGACATAACTATTTAAATAGACACACCTATTAGAACGAAAACTTGTGATGAAAATAAAAAATATATATAGTGAAAAGACACAACTCTACAATGAACAGATACAACTGTTTGAGTTTACAAAATAACAAATAAAAACTATTTTTTTACAAAAAAGCACTACGAAAAGTTGCTACTGTTGTACACATTTATTCAGATTGTTATTTTTATTTTTAAATATTTAAATATTTTCCTAACGAAAAGTTACGATAATTAAACGCAACTGTAAATTCTATATTAAGTTGTATGAAATTTCTCTATTGCTATAATCATTTCTAAAATTTTAGTTAGATTATAGAGTAACGTTGAATATTAAATATTAATATTTAATTATTTAGGTTCAATATAAAATGAAAAATTTGTTTAAACAAACTTGTTAGTTACTAATGAAGAGATAAATATAAAGAGAGTTCAAAAGACATGACTATTTAAATAGATACACCTACGAACAAAAAGTTGTGATGAAAAAAACATAAATAAAATATAGTAAAAAGACACAACTCTACAAGGAACAGATACAATCGTTTGAATTTAAAAAAAACAAATAAAAATAAAAAATTTACGAAAATGTACTACGAAAAATTGCAACTGATGTGTGTGCACTTGATTATACCTAATAACTAATATAAACTGCTTTTAAATAGAAGACATCTAATAACACAAATTCATCTTAACATGTTTATCCAAAATTATTGACGAAAACTCTCTCATGCCCAATTATCGAGAAGCTTCCAATCTCTTCCTGCTCCGACGCCGGTATAGCTCCGGCTTGCCGGCGTCGGGTCTCTGTTTCTTTCTTTGCCGTCACTTGTCTTTCCTACTCACTTTTATTTCTGTGTTGGTGCATGTCTCAATCAGTTCAAATCCCTCTGAATCAGCCTCAATCACTCTCTCCCTCGCCGAAGAGCCTAAAGGCCAGATCTGAAATCCTTCTCGACTCGACTGATTCTTTCTGTCCGGTGTGTAAGACGACGATGTTCGAGGTTGTTTTTCTCTAGAGAAGAAGATCAAGTCCGCGAGAAACCGAGATGGGGAGAGTTACCCTGCTCCTTCCGCCGACCATGTCTCCACCGGAGTCTAGTGGCTCCAATCGGAACATCTTCTTGCCAATAAGCCGCCTTTCCATTGCCATCTTCCTCTCAACCGATGAGACTCTAGGGTTCCTGTTAATGGACCTACATTCTCCATCAGGCCCAATAACCATCCTCCGGCCCAATACCAAAACCATTGATCCTTATGCTCATCGTTTAAAGCCTAGGTCTATGCAATCAAACTCTATACGAACGTTTTGCCTTTGGAAACTTTCGTGTACATATCTTGAATCCCTGTTGCTGAATCTTGCTTGGTTAATGCCTCATGAACGATTTAATTCGATGAACCACCCTCGACATTGTATGACTAGCGTTAGATCTTCTATACCTAGTTCGGGATTTGAAAGCCTTAAGTCAAGTTTCATTTCTTTAGTACCGATTATCTTTGCTTGGTCAAGACGAGGAATCCTTGGTAGCAGAGCATTGGTTTCTATAGAGTGGCTTGATAGTATTGATTGTCGAGACCAATTTACTAAATCTGTCCGGATGCTTGTTCTGTATATTCATATCTACGAATCTGCCCCGACAGTTTGCTTGATTCCTACTCTTACATACTTTGTTTCCCTGTCTCACCTACCGCCATTAGATAGAAAGCTTGGGTCTGTTATTTTTCTCCAGGACCAAACCGATTACAAGCTTTGTGTGGAACTCATTTACCTCCATTGCAATGTGAGGGATGACCCACCTGCTTTGTTACGCTTTGTTTCCCAATCCCGGCGATCCCCGGTTATGTTTTCTTCTGATCTGGCAGCTTACTTGAATCCGATGCTGAAACCATCTCATCCCTTGCATCACCTACTGCCTTTAGACCAAAAGCCTAGGCCTGCTGTTTTTCTCCTGTAACAAACCATGTACAAGCTCTGTGTGGATTTCATTTACCTCCATTGCCATGTGAGGGATGACCCACCTGCATTGTTATGCTTTGAATCCCATCCCCTGCGTTTCCTAGGTTTAGCTTCGTCTATAACCACAAGATTAGTTCCTAAAAGCCTAAAGATCTTTGATCCCATGATATTGAACCCCCTCCTGTTGGTGACAACCCTCTTAAATGTTCCCTCCATGGAACATCTCCCTACAAGCTCAATTGCAGTGTCTGCTAGAGCCGCCTGTGACCACCCTTTGGTGGAGGATCTCATGAAGTCAGCCTTCAAATACGAATCCACTTCGGTTTCAATAGACTTATCAAATATTGTAACATTGTTTCAGTTTGTTACTTCTTTTGTTAAGCTCATGGAACTCCTATCCCTAGCTCTTTTTATGTATCGTGTTTCATGTTGTAAGAACTCATCTCTTGTTGGGGATTAATTTGAATGAAAATTCCTTGTTTGATCAAGAAAAAAATAGAAGACATCTTTATTACCATATTGAAAAGTCAAATCCAAAAAATCAACTATATAATCCATCTAACTCTTGGAAAAAAACTCTAGGTATTTTTATTAAATTTTTATATTTAAAACTAGATTATGACCCGAGGCTTAGGCTTTTGGTCTAAAGGCATTAAATTTTCTCCAAAAGCCTAGGCCTGCTGTTTTTCTCCTGTAACAAATTTTTATATTTTTATTTTTAATTTTTTTCTAATGTACTATTTTAATACTAATTGCTAATATACGCTTTTCTAAACTTTAGTGATATAATATATATAAACTGTGGTATACCGTACAACAATTTTTGTTTACTACAGTATTAACTAAAACAGCTTGATTCGACATATTTTATATTGGTGTTGTTAAAACATTAAAATGAGGATTTAATCTGTATTGAAATATCATATTATTGATAGTTTATTTTTTAGTATTATCAATTCAATCATGTAATATCATATAACCCGTCATGTAATATAACTCGTTTGTGTAATTTTGAAAATTTAAGTTTAAATATTTATAATTTTAAACTTTTTATTAAGTTTAAATATATTAGTTATAAATTATAAACTTCTTAAAATTTTACAATTTACTATATACAGTAAATTTACTATATATGTATGTTGAAGACACACTTTTTATATTAATAGAGTAATATATGTTTGTTTTAAAAAATGCAAATCACAATATATGCAGGAAAAATACACCTTTTTATTAACTTTATATATTATATGATGATTCACTACATTTAAATTTTAAAATCAAAAAGAGATGATAGGAGAATAATTTCTTTAATCTGAAATAAATCTTCTAAAAATATCTATATTAATTATGGAACATTATATATATGGATATTTAAAATATTTTAATTTTGTTTGGTTATAAAGATAGTAGAGAAAGTTAATTACACTTGTTTGGATATGAATATAAGCATTAAATAACATTTAATGTAAAAACTTTCAAAAAAAAAATTTGAGCAAAAACTGCTGAAAAACACTAGTATAGATTAACTAAAAGTTGTAAATTAGATTTATCATTCCAAAAGTTTTTTTGTTAAATCAAGAATTAAAGGAATTTCTTTACTTTAAAAGAGTGAATTCTAGAGAATAATTTAGAAAGCTGTAAAAACCGTTGAGATTGAAATTTTATATTATTTTGTGTCATGACAAAAAAAATGAAAACAGTTCAAACAAACAAATATATATATATATATATATATATATTTCAAAAGATACGAATATTCGAATAAACAAAACTCTACAATGAACAGTTGCAACTTTACAAAAAAAACCGTTATAATGAACAGTCGCAACTTTTTATAAAACACACAATTTAAATTTTCTACAGATTTTTTAAGAAAATTATCCAAAAAAATACGATTGAAAAAACACAACTTTTAGTGACATTTATTCATATTGTTATTATATAAAAATTAGAAATTTTAGAGAATCAACTTAATTAACAGTGTATTTTTTTAATATGAGAAGTTGAAAAATGGACTAATCTAATAGTATATAATTGTTTTTGAATTTAATAAAAAAATCGATTATCTTGTATGATTTAACATTAAAAAATGTATTGAGTGGAAAATTAACGATTTTCTAATAGCAAAATTTTTTAAAAAGCCTCTATTTAAAAGAAATTGGATAGTTAAAAATATTGTTTTGGGCAAAACCAAAAGTTAGTGAAAAAATTGAGAATGATGGAAAAGAAAAATTAGAGACGGGAGAGAGATGAATGGGGGCAGTAGCAGACACATCCACTTTACTCGCAACCACAAAAACGATAAAACCCACACACACAAAAAAAAAAAAAAAAAAAAAAAAAAAAAAAAAAAAAAANAAAAAAAAAAACTTCTTCACTACTCACGGCACGCGATTGAACAAGAAGAGGAAGAAGAAGAAGAAGACTATGATTCTCTTGCAAGCTCCTCCACTGGTCTCATCTCGATTTCACCCTCTCTACTTCCTCACTCACCACCACCACCACCAACACCAACGCTTCTCCCAACCGCCAATCACAGCCTTCTCTGCAACCGCCTCTGCTTCTTCACCATCATCATCATCATCTTCTTCTTCTTACGTGTCTTCATGGAATGGTTTAGATACAAATGAAGAATCCGATGAGGAATTCACCTCCGAGGTTCACCGTCGCTACGACTTCTCTCCGCTTCTAAAATTCCTATCCAGATTCGGACCAGTCGAGTTGGTTTTGAATTCGGAATCGGAATCAGAAACATCCCCAGAATCACTCGAACCGGTGGAGTTCGAGCTCGCCGAATCATACAGAGCTGTACCAGCACCGTACTGGCACTCGTTGATAAAAGCTTTATCCTCATCGACGTCATCTCTCGGTTTAGCTTACGCAGTCGTCTCGTGGCTACAAAAACATAACCTCTGTTTCTCCTATGAGCTTCTCTACTCAATTCTCATCCACGCGCTTGGCCGTTCCGAGAAGCTTTACGAGGCGTTTCTTCTTTCTCAGAAACAAACCTTAACACCTCTGACATACAATGCCTTGATTGGTGCTTGTGCTCGGAACAATGATATCGAAAAGGCTCTTAATCTGATCTCTAGGATGCGTCAAGATGGTTACCAATCCGATTTTGTCAACTATAGTTTGGTGATTCAGTCCTTGACGCGCAGCAACAAGATCGATTCAGTCATGTTGCAGAGGTTGTATAAAGAGATTGAAAGGGATAAGCTTGAGCTTGATGTGCAGCTTGTTAATGATATTATCATGGGTTTTGCTAAATCTGGTGACCCTTCACGGGCTTTGCAGCTTCTTGGTATGGCTCAAGCCACGGGGTTGAGCGCCAAAACTGCTACTCTTGTCTCGATTATTTCGGCCTTGGCGAATTCCGGAAGGACTTTGGAGGCTGAAGCTTTGTTTGAGGAGCTGAGACGGAGCGGGATTAAACCAAGAACCAAG
>NC_025704.1:21164892-21175825 GCF_000633955.1 Camelina sativa
ATCGACGTCATCTCTCGGTTTAGCTTACGCAGTCGTCTCGTGGCTACAAAAACATAACCTCTGTTTCTCCTATGAGCTTCTCTACTCAATTCTCATCCACGCGCTTGGCCGTTCCGAGAAGCTTTACGAGGCGTTTCTTCTTTCTCAGAAACAAACCTTAACACCTCTGACATACAATGCCTTGATTGGTGCTTGTGCTCGGAACAATGATATCGAAAAGGCTCTTAATCTGATCTCTAGGATGCGTCAAGATGGTTACCAATCCGATTTTGTCAACTATAGTTTGGTGATTCAGTCCTTGACGCGCAGCAACAAGATCGATTCAGTCATGTTGCAGAGGTTGTATAAAGAGATTGAAAGGGATAAGCTTGAGCTTGATGTGCAGCTTGTTAATGATATTATCATGGGTTTTGCTAAATCTGGTGACCCTTCACGGGCTTTGCAGCTTCTTGGTATGGCTCAAGCCACGGGGTTGAGCGCCAAAACTGCTACTCTTGTCTCGATTATTTCGGCCTTGGCGAATTCCGGAAGGACTTTGGAGGCTGAAGCTTTGTTTGAGGAGCTGAGACGGAGCGGGATTAAACCAAGAACCAAGGCTTACAATGCGTTGCTTAAAGGGTATGTGAAGACAGGTCCTTTAAAAGATGCAGAGTCGATGGTTTCGGAGATGGAGAAGAGAGGTGTTTCGCCTGATGAACATACCTATAGTCTCCTCATTGATGCATATGTGAATGCTGGTAGATGGGAAAGCGCGAGAATTGTGTTGAAAGAGATGGAAGCTGGTGATGTACAGCCAAACTCTTTTGTTTTCAGCAGACTCTTAGCAGGTTATCGTGATCGAGGCGAGTGGCAAAAGACATTTCAAGTTCTCAAGGAGATGAAGAGCATCGGTGTTAAACCCGATAGACAGTTTTACAACGTGGTTATCGATACCTTTGGGAAGTTTAACTGTCTTGATCATGCCATGACGACTTTTGATAGAATGTTAAGCCAAGGGATTGAACCCGATAGGGTGACTTGGAACACGCTTATCGATTGCCATTGTAAGCATGGCCGGCACCTAGTAGCACAAGAGATGTTTGAGGCAATGGAGAGGCGAGGGTGCTTTCCTTGTGCTACCACTTATAACATCATGATCAATAGTTATGGAGATCAAGAAAGATGGGATGACATGAAAAGATTGTTGGCAAAGATGAAGAGCCAAGGGATACTGCCTAACGTCGTGACACACACAACACTCGTTGACGTTTATGGCAAATCTGGTAGGTTTAATGATGCCATCAAATGCTTGGAAGAGATGAAGTCAGTTGGCCTGAAACCATCATCAACTATGTACAACGCCCTCATCAATGCCTATGCACAAAGGGTATTTATTAAGACTGTTCATCAGAGATCCAGTAAGAGAATCATCTTTTCATACCTAATAATTTTCTTTATGTGCCAGGGTTTATCGGAGCAAGCTGTGAATGCATTTCGAGTGATGACATCAGATGGATTAAAGCCGAGTTTATTGGCTCTCAATTCCCTCATCAATGCCTTTGGTGAGGATAGAAGAGACGCTGAAGCCTTTGCCGTGTTGCAGTACATGAAAGAAAACGTAACTAACTTCTCTTGGCTAAAACCTTTTGAACCCATCTTAATGATCTACTTACTGACCAACCATCTCTCACAAAACAATTGCAGGGGGTAAAACCAGACGTGGTCACATATACAACACTCATGAAAGCTCTCATTCGTGTTGATAAGTTCCAGAAGGTATGAATCTTTGATGTTGCTGGATAGGGGAATACCCGTAAGTAGAATTAACCTTTCAAGATTTGATGACTTTACAGGTTCCGGGTGTTTACGAAGAGATGATCATGTCAGGCTGCAAACCAGATAGAAAAGCTAGATCCATGTTACGATCAGCTCTAAGATACATGAAGCAGACGTTAAAAGCCTCATAGAAACACAGGGAACAATGCTAAGGTTTTATCTTGAGCTCAAGTGATCAATTTATCTCGAGCTTCTGAACATATCTCACAAGATGAGGACAGAGATGTAACGACACAGACCACACATCACACGAGGAAGTCTTTGTTACAAATCCTCACATTCTCTGTCTATGTAAAGATTCAACCTGTACAATATATATAACTGTTGTTGACCATATTGGATACGGGGCTACTGTCTGTACTACAAAGATCATGTAGGAAATTATACGTTGGAAATTCTAAACCAAAGCTCCTTTACTTAAGAATCAATCTCAAATCCAAAGAATTATGTTCGTCTTTCATGAGACACAACATTCCTAACTTAGGAATACAAGTTTTGCAACCAAAAAAATTACTAACTTACAAGGGTTAATTAATTGAGAGCTTCCTCCAATAGTTTCATGGCATGACATTGACAGGTATGGAGTTTCTACTATACTTGCTTTTGGCTATCCTGGAACAGAACATGAACATCAGAAGTACCGAGGACAACATAAAGAGCCTGAAGTAAGTTTTGATCTCCTGCATTCCGACATCGATCACTTCCATGTTTTTCCCATATCTGTTCTTCCTTTCCACCAAGTAGCCGTCCAAATACTCGTCTATAGACACCCATTTATCTGCAGCCTTGGAACTGTTTCCGTCTAAGTGGAGCGGTCCCAGTTGGAAAATTGTGAAGAATGCAGCAGACCAGTCATTAAGAACTCTCTGAATAACAACAACAGCAAGCAAAGTTGTGAGTTTTTCCCTATTTTGGGAACATGTTCAAGAGGAATTGATACAATTCAAAACATAGTACCTTGAAATTGGGTAGATCAACAGGGTTGAACATTTTAAAGCAATCTCTTGAAGCGGTCTGGTTGTCCCCATAGATCTGGCAGTGAAAGAAATAATTATTAAAATATGCGACACCTGTTTTCATGAGAGTGTCAGAGCGTAGATAGCTTAGGTCGCACAAACCTCAAAGGTGAATGCCATTGGTGCCTTTACAACATCATAGATATAATCTGTAGCTGTACCATGTGCCAGGTACCTAAAGTCCAGAAAACAGTTTAAATAGCGTCCTTAAGGTTTAACTTTCAGGAGTAGACGATGTAGCATTGAATTTTCTGAAAATATTCATAAAAAGTCTTGAGGAAAAGAGACAAACCCTACAGAGCCACCGCCAGACCCAATCATGCAGCGGTTTTGACAATGAAATTTATTCAGTTTTTCGAGTAAGGTCTTCATCTTCTGCGTCGGCAATCCTTCTGGGGTTATGTTTTTGTGGTCATAAGGCATAAAGAGAGCCTGAAAACATACGAAATCAGATCAAAACCGCTACAAAGAGAGCCTCAATACATAACAAAGACCAGAACAAGATTTGTTTGTTATAAAATTTACAAAATGTGAACAAAAACATGAGAATCAGAACCAAACTTCTCAACAAATACATATAATAACGACCAGATCAAGATTATCTTGTATGTGAAAATTCAAGCAATCCATCATTCACTCATAAATTCCAACGGAAGTTTTGACATTTATTCCCATGCTAAAAAAGATTCGAATGTATAGCTAAAGCAGAAGAGAAACATCACCTCCATTCCAGAATGCACGTTTATCCATATGTGAGGATCAAAAGATATAGCCAGCTTCCGCATTATTTGAGCTTCAGGCTCACTAAACGAACCAGTTCCTGGATTCTCTTCAGATGGATCATAATCCTGAAAAATTCCGAAAACAAACAAAGAGGACCAAGTACTGTTACACATAACAAATGATCTTGAAGGAAACAAGATGTGAGATGAAAGGGAATTAGTACCTTTTCTTTCTTTCCCCAGTCAACACCCCAATTTCTGTTCAGGTCAACTCCTCTTCCTGTGATTTACGGATATGAAATGCTAAACTAAAACGCAATTAATAACTAACCATGTATTGGAGAGACAAAAAGATGGCTACCATTTCTGCGTTCACAAAGATCTCCGGATTCAACACGTTTGCGACCATTCGGGTTTTCTATAGGAACCATCTGACAAATAAAATAGTAGCATCTAATGAGTAAGTGAATCCCTATATCAAATACCACAAAAGATGAACATAAGAAGACTGCACGATCAGAGACACTTACTTTTATGACTAGCTTGTCTAGGGTGCTGTTAAGGGCTGCTCCGTTCTTCTTTGGTAAGAACTGTTCTTCGCTCAAAATTGACAAAATACGAAAAGCAAGTTCAGAGGTGATAAGCTCTCTCCCATGCTGCCCAAAAGTCTGGAAGAAAAGGAATCATCTGTCAAAAAACACATGTATTACCCAAAAAATTATGAAGAAACTTCACCTATATAATGTATGTATTTTCAAGTTAAACCACAAGTGACTTCATAAAAGTAACAGTACAGTCTTAACTGAATTAGCTTGGACAGGGATACAAAAAAGGGAACTTACAAGAAGGATCCTAAAGTTTGACCTGTCATCACTATCTCTACCACCACGACAATAAGTAACCACGTTAACCTCTGCATTGTAGCCTTTGTTTCCCGATTTAATCATCTCAATCTATGAAACAAAATATTGACAATGTTCACTCAAAAAAATGTACTGAAAAAAAAAAAAGACAATGGCACTAACCGAGAGCTTATCTGGATGTCGATGTACCAACGAATTTATCTGCTCCATTAAATCATCACTGCAAGTCGGACATAGAGGCAAAACTTATCATCTCCTAAACTCTCCTTTAGCCAAAAGGTTCTCACTTTACCAAATGGGCAAAGACCCCCTTTTTCATTCTAATTAGTAACTAAGCAGTTGAAGAGGCAAAAACTAACTCTATCGAGAGACAAAAAAAATACTCAAAATTCACCTGGAGTGGTAGAGATCCCAGTTGATGGGAGTAACGTAAGACGAGTCAGAAGGATTAGTTTCGCCGAAAACGAGTAACAACAATGGTGGGAGAAAGATCGCGTAATGAATTAGCCGCCGACGCATGGCCGCTGCTTTGAGAGAGAGCAAGGGACGAGAGAGATGGGAAGAAACGTATCTATATCTTCTTTAAGATTGGTTGAAGCTTCGTAGGGTTTGTTTGATGTCATATCTCATATCTTCTTCTTCAATGGAATCGAACAAAGACACCAAGAAACAGATAAATGAGATCTAAAGGAGTTTTGAGTCTGAGGTTGGCCAGATCGGGCTTGTATCTTCCGTCTTTGTCTTTATTTTATTTTTTTATCTACTTTTCTTTAGTATATCATCCAAATGAAGCCGGTCCCAAGCACAAGCTTGCGGCCGTGAAATAATATCTAGATTTTCAGCCCTTTATTTCATAAAAGTTTCATTAGTGTAGTGGTTAAAGTTAACTAGAAAATAAAGGAGGACATGTGTTCGAGTCTCATCAACATCTTTTTTAACAATTTTTTTTCTTCTTTCCTTTGGTTCACTAGAAAATCAGCCTTAACATGATGTTGGGCTTGTGGCCTCAATATATTGTGCGACGGCTCTGCAAATGATCAAACCAACTTGTTGACTCTTGTGCGGATTACTTTTTTTATAATCAAATAAATACTTAAGGTCCGAATGGTGACTGCAGTCAGTCGGTGGTCAAATCCGTCAGTGGTTTTGACCGCCTCAAAAATGGGATGGCCAGTAGACCGCTGCGGACCAACTCTATTTGTACACAAAAACGGTTTGTAATTGGTCCGCAACAGTCTTCTTTCTATTATCTTTAGACCGTACCACTGCGGACTGTATTTAATGAATGGTGAATAAAAAATGGTCTAATCCGCTGATGGATTAGTCCGCCCTGACAGCTGCAACCATTCACACCCTTAGTATTCATCCCCTCCTCTCTCACCCAATCAAATTGTTCTATTTAATATTTTATTTAAAAATAAATCAAAATTAAATTAAAAAGCAAAAAACACTAAAGAAACAATTTCTGTATATTTTTATTTAAGTAAAGTTAAATATTGACTTGGTTTAGATTTTACAATTAAACGAGGTTATATATCGGTTTGGGTTTATAAATGAGAATTAGGGTTTAGATTTTACAATTAAAACGAAATTATATGTCGGTTTGGGTTTACAAATAAGGTGGTTAGGGTTTAGATTTTACAATAAGAACAAAATTATATATTGGTTTGGGTTTACAAACGAGATGGTTAGGGTTTAGATTTTACAATTAAAACGAAATTATATGTCGGTTTGAGTTTACAAATGAGATGGTTAGGGTTTAGATTTTACAATTAGAACGAAATTATATGTCGGTTTGGGTTTACAAATGAGATGGTTAAGGTTTAGATTTTACAATTAGAATGAAATTATATATCGGTTTGGGTTTATCAAAGAACGGTTTAGGTTTTTTATTTTATAATAATGTATACAAATTTTATTTCCTTATCTTATAAGGAGGTGAATGAATATGTTCACCCCTAAGGGTGAACCCAAATATTGTCCTAATCAAATGTCTAAGCTATGTGTATGATTGCATTTTTAAATCTAACATATGATTATTGTTTTTCTCCTAAATATGATTAATATATCATTTTGATTAATTAAACCAAAAATTTAAAATTGATTAATAAATATATCACTTATTGGAGCCACATTTTCTTTTTGATATCACCATTTTGTAACCAAAGCAAATTTTGAAAATTTAATCAATAATAAATGGGGCATTCACAAAAATATCCCCTTTTCCATGTCCTTTTTTAAAAATAGCTCTCTATGTTGACCATTTTTAAAACTACCCCTCTTTATGAACAAAATAACCAAATTACCCTTTCTTTAAATGACAACAAGAATATACAGTCACCAAAATCAAAAAAAATTCCCGCCAAAAATGAAAAATTTTCCGCCAAAAGTTATTTTTTTCCCGCCAAAATTGAAAATTTTTCACATCACAAAAAAAATTTCGGCCAAAATCAAAAAAAATTCCTGCCAAAAAAAATTGAAATTTATACCTTATAAAAACATTGTAAACCCTTTTAAAAACCTTGTAAACGCTTTTAAAGGTTTTTTAAAAGCGTTTACAAGGTGTTTAAAAATCTTGTAAACCTTGTAAAAGCGTTTACAAGGTGTTTAAAAACCTTATAAAAACTTTTTAAAAGCGTTTACAAGGTGTTTAAAAACCTTGTGAATGCTTTTACAAGGTGTTTAAAATCCTTTTTAAAAACATTTTGAAAACCTTTTAAAAAACTTATAAAAACCTTGTAAAAGCGTATACAAGGTGTTTAAAAAACCTTTTAAAACTCTTTTAAAAATATTGTAAAAGCGTTTACAATGTGTTTATAAAGATTTTATAAGGTAGAAACCTTATAAAACCTTTTAGAAACCTTGTAAATTTTTTTTGGCGGAAAATTTTTTTTGTTGAAATTTTTATCAAAAAAATTGTTGACGGGAATTTTTTTTGGCCGGAAAATATGTCGGAAATTTTTTTGGCGGAAAAATTTTGTTTTTCATTTTATTGAATAAAATATTTTTTATCTAAGGGTATAATGGTCACTAAAAATTAAAGGAGGATAAAAATAAAAATGGCCAAAAAAGGAGTATTTTTGAAAAGGATATCTCAAAAAATGTATTTTTAACAAATTCTCATAACAGATTACTTAGAAGTTTTTTTTTTTTTTGTCATCTGAAATTTTTATTTATAACTTGGTTTCACACTAAGGAAGGATACAACATATCCCAAAAAAGGGAAGCTAAAGCCGACGGACCAAGTGATGTCCTTGGAGTCAAAGTCGACGGACGAAGTGATGTCCTTGGAGTCAAAGCCCTATAGAAGGGAAACTAAAAAAACAGACAAACAAGGATTTTCAAACCATACGAAGAAGAACAAACCCTTACAATAAGAACAGAAACCAATTGGCTATAACCCTAGAGATATACTAGACCTAAGAAAGCAAAAACACATCTTCTCCCGAAGCTCCTGTGAAGGATTTATCATGGCTGCCCACGGCCAACACAACAATAACATCTACCACCTCCTATCGTGATGAGAGCTGATCTCTCGAGAACCCAAGGGCTTCATAACCCAGCAAGTAAAACCACTATGAAAAACTCAAACATACTTTTAGATGCGACGACGACGTCTGATGCGCCAATTCACGTCTAGCTAGAAACCTTCAAAATGCCACCAATCTAAACAGAACTGGAAAGCAAGACAAGGAGCATAGTCTAAGCCCTCTGTTATCACCAAACTCAAGAGCGAGGAGGGCAATAACCCAAGGATGCTAACAACCACAGCGAAGAACACCAAGGAGAAGAGAACCTGCAAACTTAGAGAACTAAAACATCTTCGAACATAAACTGAGCCTCCGCTTAAGAAGGGAATGGACTAAAAGCGAGCCGCTGACTGGTACAGTGAGACAAAGATCGAGAGGAAAGGCAATGGCTGGACAAGAACCCACAACCACTCCACAAGGCGCTTTGAAGCAATGACAAGCACAAAAACGGCTCTGAGATCTAGGACAGGAAACAGCAAACCACAATGGCTTTATTCTTCGAGCTATCCGTCGATCTAACTGATCCGGCATCATCATTTTTGCTGTAATCAGAAACTCTCCCAGATAAAGGCCACTCTAACCGCTTCCTCAACACACAAAATCATACACCAAACCAAACTAAACGTCTCCCCAAACGATGGCTGAAAGACCTGACATGTCACCCTTGAAACAAACTAAGACGAACCAAACTAAGACGAATCAAACTAGCCCTAACATACCGTAGAAGAGAACCAGACCCGCAAGTCTACTTACCAGATTAGAGGACAGAACGAAACAACGGTCACAGATCCACAAAGAACACACTCAGTTCTCCAAGAGAAACCAAAGCCTTCTTCGGATTTTACAAGAGCAGAGGATCCGACAACACTGCTGAAGTCGGTGTCCCAACATCGACTCTCTCTGGAGAAGCCTACCGCCGACAAACTTACAAAGCTTGCCGTGAAGATCCGTTTTATCAACCAATCTTCATCACCGAAACACTTGGGGCTAGATAGAAGGAGAGCAAAAACAACAAAGCTAGAGAAAAACAAAGGGGGGAGGCCAGATCCGATGCTAGACAAGCCACCAAGATCCAGCCTCGATCTGAAATTTTTTCTTCTTCGGCGGCTGAAAGTTGAGAGAGAAAGGGAACTAGGTCAAAAGATTTTTTATTCAATTACTTATAAGTTAAAACTACAATAAAACCTATATAAATTAATAAATACTATAACTTAATAATAAAAATAACATATCTTCTATTAGAAAATAAAATCATATTTTTTTATTGAAATCCTCATGTAAAATATGGTGTCAATAATTATCATATATTAATAATCAAGTAAATTTACACACATATATATATATATATGCTGATATAATATTATATGATTTAAAATTTTAAATTTTCTCATAGAGCTTATATCTATAAAACAATTGTTATGTTGTATTTTCAAACAATGATATAAAATACTCTCTAACATGTCATAAAAATAGCTAAACTTTAAAAAGTTTTTAATTTCGAGATACGCATCATTTTCATTTGATAGTTTTATAGGCTATAAAATATGACAATTGATATTAGTATATTATTATTCATAAATTTTAATTTTTGTATGTCACGTGTATAAGTGAATTTGTTTATTGTATTTGTAATTTATTGTCAATAATATTTTCTAAATATTACTAATTCAATTCTAAAACCATAAAATTTATAACATCCGAAAGTCTAATTTTATTTTGCTAAAATTATCTCAATTCATAATTTTTGATAATTTAAACTATTAAAAATATATCTATAAAATAATAATTATTAATTTACTCTATAAAATAATACATATTAATTTACAGATAAATTAATATCATTATAAATTAATAAAATAGTATGATCTCAACATTATTAATTTGTAGACTTAATACTTTATTAGATGTATAAATTACAGTATATATTATATATAGAGGTTACAAGAGGGAACTTAGTTTAACTTAATTACAATTAAATCTTTACTTTACATATCTCTTACACGCCCCCTCAAATGTTTTAAGGAGTTTTTTTCTCATAGTTAATTTAATATTTATATGTTCAAGACTTCATGTGAAAGTTCAACCACTAGGGTGATTATCAAAAACATTGTATTGGATCAGATTGTGTTAATTGACCGCAATGGTTGTCATATGACTCATGAGATAACCTCTATACATGCTAAATTTTCTATTGGTTGGTCAAAATAGTTTTTTAAATAGATTCAAACAACATAATATTAAATGTAATACTCCCTCTGTTTAATAAAGGATGTCATTCTGGAGATTTTTCTTTGTTTCACAAAGACTGTCACTTTGTATTTCCAATGTGATTTTTAACATCAAATTTTCTATTTTACCCTTAACCCAAAGCTCTTTTTATTAAATTTAAATGATAAATTACTCATTAGATAGGAGCATATATGTATAATTCAAGTTTTTCTTAATTTGTGTGCAATGGGTTAAAATGACACTCTTTGTGAAACAGAGAGAGTATTTTTTTTTGGGTTGTTAGTCATGAACAAAAATAGCCTATCAGGTTGAGTAATTCCAATTTAGAATCTCTCAAAAAAATCATTTATAGTCATTAATGCGTATCAAATTACACATTTAATATCAAAATTTGACTATGTGACCAATTAAAAAATTTGACCAGTTCAAAATTTAGTAAGTGAATGTTTTTGAATTTAAAATAAAAACAGATCAGATTATACAAATATGTGACGCTATTATTAGTTAACCAAAATCAACAAAATTTTATAATTTGACTTACATTTAAAGTAAGTTTTGTTACTAATATTTTTAGTGAAAGAATCCGAGCCGTGTTGGCAAACACAAATATTATTTTAATGGTATTTGTGTTTTCCTATTGACTATTAATAATCATAATTCATAAACACTTATATATCTAAATTACAAAAAGTTATTTTCAGTTAACCTCGATAAAAAAAAAAAAAAAAAAAAAAAAAAAAAAAAAAAAAAAAAAAAAA
>NC_025704.1:21175934-21180495 GCF_000633955.1 Camelina sativa
AAAAAAAAAAAAAAAAAAAAAAAAAAAAAAAAAAAAAAAAAAAAAAAAATCCACGAATGCACTATAGCTAACTTGTCCGAACAAGGTAAGTTATTTAATAAAAAAAAGGTTAAGTTTGATTTGTTTTTTTGTCAATAAATAATTATGTTCAAAAATAGTTTTATAGGAAAAAAATTCCTTCCATTTGAATCTAAAGCAATATTAGCCGTTCGATCAACAAAATACAACCGTTAGAGCTACGAGCCGCTCCTCCTCCTCCTCCTCCTCCTCCTCTCATAAAAAAGCTGTCAAAGATCTGTTTCTCTCTCTACTCTTGTATATTCAGAATTTAGAAAATCTCTGGCGATGTCGAGGATGAGATCTCTCCTGAAACCACCGCTACCCAAATCTCCGATCCGTCTCCGATCACGTCAAGTCTTCCTCCACTCATCTCTCCAAACACCAGGTAATATTATATTTCAAAATTAATTTCTCCGATCTATTTTCGATTCAATCTCCGAGAACTTTAGAATTGATTCGATTCCTTCTTCTTCTCCCTCGAATTCTAGGTTCGCAGAAGCAGCAGCAAGGAAGGCGATTGAGTGGTGTAGATCTAAACCCTAAACCCCAAATCGAATACTCATCAATCTCTAAAGAGATACATGCTTTAGCCAAGATGGTTAAAGACGAGTTTGCAGAAGCAGAGGATCGCAAAAAGCCGAATCTGGAGAGCTTGGCTGCGAGTTCGGTTCCGGTATTCGAGAGAGGGAGGTTTTATGAGGAGTATTCAGCTAAGAGGAACGAGCGATTGAGGAGGAAGAAGAAAGGAGAAGATGATGCTGCTGTTGTTGTTGAAGGGAAAGGAACTCCTTATCATCTTGGTGTGAATCATGAGCCGATGACGAACAAGAGAAGAGGAACCTCGGCTAAGAAGAAGACTGTGGTGGGTGAGACTAGTGCTACGCCTAGGTATTCCTTGAGGAGTATGACTAAGGAGAATAGGAAGCCACCGCTTCCGGTTAATGTCTCTGTAAGTGCAATCAAGAGTGTTACTACTACTCGCAGGGGTAGGAGAATCTGAAAACCTCAGTCTTCTTCTTGTTGTTTCTGCTTTTGTGGATTTCGATTAAATCCAAAATGATATTTTTTCTTTTTCTTTTCGGGGATGTTTTTTCTTTTCTTGATTACTACATTGAGATAAGCTTTATTATCTACAGATGTTTTTTTTTTTTGGTACTCTCATTTGAACGCTTTTTTGTGTTATCTTACTTGAATAGCTTGCTTTGAGTTGGTTTTACTCATCATTATAGATTGATTGGAGTTTGTGTCGAAATGGAATAGAATTAGCTAAACACTCTTGCTTTGTCCTGTCGTACAAGTAGTGTGAGTTATGTTAGTATCTTTCACGACTAAACATTACTCAAGAAGAGGGGTTGAAGGCTGTTGTAATATTAATCGTCTTCAATTCGACGTGTCTAAGAACGTATAAGCTTAAGCGCTAGAAAAAAGGTACAAGAAGCGCTGCCATAGACTGTGATGTCTTTCAGGCTTGGAAAGGTTGATATGAAGAATCAGAGAGTGGTGTTTTGACTTTCTTATACAACTTTCCAACAACTACAATCAACTTTGTGGACTTAGCAAAAGATGTGTGTGTGTGTGTTTTTTTTTTTTTTGGAGATTTTTGTGGAGATTTTTCTTGCAGAGAAAGAGTTAGAATATACAGAGAAAAATCAATAGTATAATACTAGACTCAAGAGCATATACACAGATATACAACAAACACTGGATTGATACAAAATCAAATAACAAATTTAAAATGAACAAATTTTACGAATCCTATAATTACAAGACTTACTTAAGATAGAAAAGATTAGAACAAGTCTAAATTTGTTCAGATTTGCTTATGAGTTGTATAAGAGCATTTGCTTTCCTTTGAGCTCTATTTGTTCCGGAGGTTGTTATCTCTACAAGATATTCATAGACGCCGAACTGAAGCGCAGCGAGAATAAAAGATGAGTTGTTAGAGCCTAGTTCGAGCAGTACCGAGGTGGCACACTCTTTGTTCTTCGGGGTGCCTTGTCTGATGAATTCCACAAGAGTTTCAATGAATGAGAGTTGTCCAATGGCTTGACGTCCCTCGGGATGTGATGCAAGAAGCAATAGAATCGAAAGCGCTTCATCAATCATCCCTAAGTTTTTATCTTTCAAAAGGTTGAGCAAAGGCTGAACAATACCAGCATCAATGGCTCTCCCTTTATTAGCTGAATTAAGAGACAAGTTAAATAGTGCAGTGAGAGCATCTTTCTTCCCTCTTACTGTCCCATGCTGTAGTAAATCAACCAAAGGCGGGATCCCATTTGATAATCCGATGGTTACTTTGTTCTCGTCAAGCATTGATAAACTAAACAAAGCTGCAGCAGAGTTCTCTCTTGCCTCTCTGTTTCCGTTTTCAAGGATCTCAATAATGTTTGGAATGGCTCCTTCGTTTGAGATAAGTTTCTTGTTGATCTCATCTATTGATAGATTCAGTAACGTTGTTACCGCGTTCTCTTGGATTCCAGAGTCAGGGTAAGAAAGGAGTTGAACTAACAGAGGGATCGCTCCTGCATTCGCTATTAAAACTCTGTTCTCGGGGTTTTCTCTGGCCAGCAAACGCATCTGCTTTACGGATCTTCTTTGTTCTTCCAAATGGCTTGACGATAATGCTTCCACCAGCAGAGATACCTCATCTTTCTGCTCGTTTTCTGAGTGTGGAGATGTTTCTTTCTCTGGAATCTTGAAATTGTTCTTCTCACACCACTGCATTATCAAGTTCTTCAAGGCAAAATTTGGTGCAAGAGAGAGATGATCTAGCTCCTGTCTAGTTTTCGGACAATTCTTATGCCCCGCGTCAAACCACTTCTGTATACTCTCCTTTTCATATGTCTACGAAACATGCATGTATTGTTATGTTAATTAGTTTCAAGCATGCACTTACGTACCATGATTCACATCTCCAAATATCATATCAATTATTATACCTGTCCAGTGGCGATGATAACCGGGTCTAACATTATTTCGAGTGTTATAGGACACAAAAACTCGTGAGGTAATATGAGAGACGTCGACTTAGTGAATGATTTATTAATGACTGGTTGGTAGAGAATGTCGGTAGCTTCAAGACCTTGAAGCTTCTTAAACTTGTTAAGAAGCTCAATGATATGCTGTTTTGTCTCTATACTTAACACTCCTTTCTCCTGGATTAAGCTTTTTATTGCTATGGTTTCTTTCTTCAAATCATCTATCGTTTGTAGCTCAAGCTTCTTCGCAAGCCTCTCGATAATAGCGCTATCTGAATTTCGAGGATCGGTTTTTGAGAATACCACCATCATGTCTACTGCTAGCTCTATGTCTTGTGTATCTGTTCTTCTTTTTGCTTTTTTCAGTTGTTTACACAATGAATCAATCTACCCAAAAAAAAAAAAAAAAAATTCAGAAACTAGGCAAGGTATAATATTGTTTATAGGTTAAAATAAATCCGCATAGTTTTGGGAATAAATTATAATTTTACCTCCTCTTTCACTTCATGAGAAATCACCAATTCGTCAAAAGGAGTTTTAACAAGAACACGATTCAGCTTTTCGTAAGTGGAATGAAATCGTGTCATCACTGATTCGCCATCCAATGCCTGTAATCATAATAACCAAAAAAACAACAATTAAAGGTTACGTACGATACACTCAATCATATATAAATTATCACAAAAATGAGATTCTTACCAGAAAGATTTTGCTGCCATTGTTGCAAGTTTCTAATAATTTCTTAGCAACAAGAAACACTTTTCTCAAACGGTTCACAAAATGCCTGCAATTTGGCGATTCAAAACCTCTAATCTCCTCCAAAAACGGAACAAGAATCTTCAATCGTCTAACGAGGTTAAAACATTCTTTCTGCTGTGTTCTTCGATACTCCTTAATCTGATCCAAAAACTCGATAACCGATAGGATCTCGCTCACCAATCCATCACAATCATCGTCATCCTTAACTTCTTCCTCATGAATCTCTACCATGGCATCCACAACCTCATCGTTGATTGGTTCTTCTTCTTCTTCTTCTTCTTCTTCTTCTTCTTCTGCAGTAACTTCTTCCTCAAGGTTCTCTGTATCTCCTGTGGCTTCTTCATCTACATCCATCATAACGACCATTAGAGACTCTCTATCGCCTTTGCATTGATTCCAAAGATGTTGAAGGAGAAAGCAAACGTTAAGGAAATTGTAAGCTTAATTTTCGCTTGTTTCATTTTTTTAGAGACAAAACGGAAAAAGAAAAAAAAGATTTGTTTTTCTTTCTCACCCAATTTGTTTTTGAAAGAAGTCAGATTTTTGCGGGACAGGACATACATTCCTAAAAGAGTGCTTCTCCTGTGGATACCAAATATTTTCAATAACAAAAAAAAAACCGTTCTTATAATCCTTCAACGTTTAACGATCACCATTTTTCTTGAAACTATACCAACAGATTTTTTCATGTAAGAATTTCAGGTTTTTTTTTTTTTTTTTTTTTTTTTTTTTTTTTTTTTTTTTTTTTTTTTTTTTTTTTTTTT
>NC_025704.1:21182072-21182471 GCF_000633955.1 Camelina sativa
TTAATTTCAACTACAACCTCGACCGCAGCAAACACACCGCAGGAAGCTGGCTCCTCGTCCATCAAGTGTCCGATGCTTACCTTGACCAACTACACGGTCTGGTCTATGCGTATGACTTTGACGCTTAAAGTCCACAAAGTATGGGAGTCGATTGAACCTGGAACAAGCGACGAAGAGAAAAACAATATGGCGAAAGCCTTGCTGTTTCAATCTATACCTGAAGCTTTGATCCTACAAGTTGGAAACCTTGAAACCTCAAAAGCTGTTTGGGAAGCCATAAAAACAAGACATATGGGAGCAGAGAGAGTCAAAGAAGCTAGACTGCAGACTTTGATGGCTGAATTCGACAGGCTGAAGATGAAAGAGTCTGAAAAGATTGATGATTTTGCTGGTAGACTC
>NC_025704.1:21182531-21182962 GCF_000633955.1 Camelina sativa
TGGAGTGTTGCAAGTGAAGAAACAGAGGCTCCAGGGTCATTTATCGTAAGATTTGGAGATTTTGGGAATAATGGTCTACACGAAGAAGCAGCAGACTGCGAGAATAATGATTCTGAGGTTGGAATCGAGGTGATAGCAGAAACTCGACAGGAGCAAGAGACAGAGGAAGTTCAGCCTTTACTACGACGCTCAACACGACCAAGTGTGAGACCAAGTTATCTCAATGATTACGTGTTGTTAGCAGAGGAAGAAGTAGAACGCCTTCTGTTAAGCTTAGATGATGAACCAAGATTCTTTGAAGAAGCAAAGGAACTACAAGTGTGGAGAGAAGCTTGTACGGAGGAACTAAGGTCGATCGAAAGGAACAAAACGTGGAACTTGGTGGAATTACCGAGTGGTGTTAAGCCAATTGGCTTAAAATGGGTATTTAA
>NC_025704.1:21183022-21195113 GCF_000633955.1 Camelina sativa
AAGTAATAAACGAGAGTTATTCGTTATTCTTGTGTTTGATTCAATAATTTATAGTTAAAAGCATTTTGCAATTTTTTTTTGTTTTCTTGTTTTATAACTTTCTATCCATGTTTTTCTAATTTATTCGCACAATTATTTTCTTCACGACTTTTAAAATTAAATCAGACATCTAAGTTTAGAAAACGAGACACAATTCTACGTTGTCGCAGTGTATGATGTGGCTATTTTCTACATCCTCCTTCTGTTTTTTTCCTAGTTATTTAACAAAATTAAAGACATGTTATTCTGATTCTCGCATGTCTTTGTTCAGTTTGAAATATTAAATTTTGGTATTTTTATCATTTTATGTCAACTAAAATTTATTTATTTTCTTTACAATATTGTCTTTTGATGCATTAAGCTTTTGAGAGATAGAAAAATGTTTGCCTACATCATGTTGATTTTCTTCCAGAGCTAATTCCAAAACTAAAATGCTAGTTTGTCATGGTAGTAGACTAGTAGCTAGAGTCGGTCCAGAAAAGAAGCAGACTAATAATGAGCTTGCGGTTCTTGTTTTTATGAGATATTTTGGAATGTAAACGTTTTACAAACATATAATTTGTTAACTATATATTTTTATAGAAATTACAAATTTGTAATATGTAGGTAATTTTCTTTTTCCGCCTCTAATACAACAGGGAGGCTCGATAAATTACAATATCAGATCAAAAGAAAAGGAAAAAAAAAATTGAAATCGAAAGAAACAAAAATGAAGAGACAAATCTAAATCAAACCGGAGAAAAAGTCAGACGAATCACAGCTGAAGAGACATAGGTGGACTCGTCAAAGATAGAGCCCAATAATCTCTCTGTCGAAGCCGATATCGCCAAAACAGAGCCGATCAAAAGTGTTAAGGAAGTTAGCGGTGCTGAAGCCAAAGCTAGCTACTATTGGTAAGGAATAGAGGAAGCACCACTAGAGGTCTAAACTGAAAGACTTAAAGGGAGAGCAACCTATGAACCCTCTCACAGTTCCGGTGACAAGCGCTGAAAGTCGAAGATGTTAAGCGGAAAAAAAACTTTTGAGGTCGCTATGATATAAGTTTTGTTTATCACTATAACTTACAAAAACAGAAAAAAAAATAATAATAAGAAAAAGAGAGAAAGTAGTACTTGTAAAAATATATATATATCTTTACATTATTAGGATATGAAAACTAATTTTTATTAAGACACATGTTTAAATAGAATTTTGTTTAAATGAACATATTAGATCTTTTTTCAATGACTACCTTAACTGGACTCTTAGTTGGCAATTAGTCATCTTTCAATACTATATTACTAATTTTAATTTTCTCCCTTTTATTGACTAGGTAGTGAAGTGTACATGTTTATGGCAGCGATTGAAAGCGATTCTAGGGTTTTGGTTGGGGGAGATCAGGACGCCACTATGGTGGACATTGGGGGGAGGGTTAGACCGCCAGGTGATCCACCTGATGTGCATGGTTCGTTGGTGCAGAAGGTAGCGGGTAATAATGGAGGAGGGATACTAATTCCGGAAGACATAATGGATGATGTGTTTGTGTTAGAGAGGTTGCGGTTGGAGTTTCTGAATGGGGATGATGGGGAACCAGTCATTACGATAGGTGACGAGGTTTTGACAGTGATGTATGGTTTATGGAAGAAATGAATACTTGTCAAGGTCTTAGGGCAGCACATCTCACTCCCTGTTCTGAACCGGAAACTTCGAGAGATGCGGAAACCTAGTGGAGCAATGTTTGTCATGGATCTCCCTCGTCAATTCTTTATGATCCGGTTTGAGAAGGAGGAAGAGTATCTGGCAGCGCTTACAAGGGGTCCATGGAGGGTGTTTGGTAACTACCTCATGGTCCAAGCTTAGACCCCAAAATTGGATCCTTTGAAGGACGAGATTGTTACGACTCCGGTGTGGGTCTGTCTCGTGAACCTCCCTGTGCACCTTTATCATAAATCGATTTTAATGAGTATTTCAAAGGGTTTGGGGAAGCCACTTAAGGTGGATTTCACCACCTTACACTTCGAGAGAGCACATTTTGCTTGAGTGTGTGTTGAGGTAAATCTGCAGCAGCCGCTCAAAGGGTCAATGTTGATCACCGGGCAACGGTATTTTGTAGCGTATGAGGGTTTAATGAACATTTTCTCTGCTTGTGGTATGTATGGAAATTTGGTACATAATTGCCTGCAAGTCGTTAGGGAGAAGGCTCCTCTGGTGTCTGTTCCAGCTACGGTTGCTACTCCAACTGCAGGTCGAGTGTCTCCGGGATTGGAGGATGGTTTCATGGTGGTAAGGAATAGGGGAAGAAGAGCTGTGAGAAATATCGAAGGTAATCCTAACCGGGATACTTTCGATGATCGGAGATCCTGCATTAATTGCGGTCTCAGATAGTTTTAGAAATTTACAGGTGGATTTGGTAACTGATGCGGTTAGGCAAGTTGGGATTCGATAGTGGGAGTAAAGAAAGTGAGAATATTTAGAATCGAGTAGGATATAAGGAAAGTGATAATATTCAGAATTGAGGGATCTCAGGGAAGAGTGCTGCCCAAGGGAAGTTGTTGCTGTTTGGTGCTTCGTTGGAAGTAAAGAATGATAGTGCTCATAAGGCCTCAGCGATTAACGGGCTGAAGCCCAACTCTTCTAAATTTTCTCAGCCTACTCGTGGTTTAGTGTTTGACCCGATTGGGGGCGAATCAGAAGTTTTGGTGAATGAGAAACGACTAAGGGATTTTGATGGTGGTGTTGGGAGAGCCGGTGGCCCTTTTCCGATGGAGAGAGCAGATAAACTGGTCTTGATGGAACTGGGTTTGGGTATTTTGGAGAAGAATGAGAATGTGCGTCTGAGTTTGGGAGAGCTGCCTTTGTCTATGGAAATTGATTCTCTTGATGGATGATTGTTGGAGAATGGGAAGGAGAATCTTTCCGATTAGCGGTTCTCCCCGGTAGTTCTAGCTATTTTAAAAGAAGGGATGATGAATTGCATTCTTTGGAATTGTCGGAGGGCAAATAAACCCAACTTTGGTCAATCAATTAGGTATCTTTTGAAGAAGTTCAATACCGATGTTTTACGTGTCTTTGAAACTCATGCAGGAGGGGATCAAGCAGGCCGTATATGTCAGGGTTTAGGTTTTGAGAACTCGTTTTGAGTCGATGTAGTGGGTCAGAGTGGTGGTCTCTGGCTCCCATGGCGGTCGGGTGTAGATGATGTGGATATTGTGGTGTCTAGCAGTCAGTTTATTCATGCAAGAGTGGTGAGTGGAGTGGATATTGTTAACTTGATTATGGTTTATGCTGTTCCAACAACAAGTAGGAGAAGTGAGCTGTGGAGAATTTTTGGTGGCGTTGTGCGGGAATCATGGGTGGGAATTTCAATACCATCCTTTGGGTGGATGAAAGGTCAGGAGGGAATGGTCGGTTATCCACAGACTCTATACCTTTTGGGATTGGATAGACAAGCTATCTCTGATAGATATGGGGTTCCAATGTAATAAGTTCACCTGGAGGAGAGGAAGAGAAGAGAGATTTTTTGTTGCAAAACGGCTGGATAGGGTCTTGTGTTGTGCCCATGCAAGGCTAAAGTGGCATGAGGCGACGCTGAAACATCTCCTGTTTCTAGCTTCGGACCATGCTCCTCTGTATGTACAATTGTCTCCAAAAGTGAGTACTGATCCTAGGCGGCGTCCCTTTTGATTCGAAGCGGCTTGGTTGTCTCACCCAGGGTTTCATGAGTTGTTGAAGAACTCTTGGGATGGGCATATCAACACGCAAGATGCACTAAAAGGGTTGTAGAGAACAGTGGAATAGAGAAGTTTTTGGAGATGTTTAAAGGAGAAAGGAGAAACTAATGCGTGATATTAAAATGGTGCAAAACCAGTTAGAGATCAGCCACACGGACGCCCAGCAAGAAGCGGTTCTCCTTGGTGATTTTGATTTGGTGTTAGAACAGGAGAAAACTATATGGTTTCAAAAATCCAGAGAGAAATGGATGGTTCATGGTGACAGAAATACAAGTTTTTTTCATACATCAACCATCATTAGGAGAAGAAGGAAGAGGATTGAGATGTTAAAGAATGATGATGGTGATTGGATTTATGATGCGAAGGAGTTGGAGAAGCTTGCAGTAGAGTATTATAAAAGGCTATATTCTCTACAGGACGTAAATAAGGAGGTGGAGAGGCTGTCATCGGAGAGTATTATGCGCATGTCACATGAAGATCAAATTTGTTTGAGTAAGACTGTTGCAGCATCAGAAGTAGAACAAGCCATGCGTAGTATGGGACAGTTTAAGGCTCCTGACCCGATGGATATCAATTGGTGTTCTGTCAGAAGAATTGGGATGTGGTGGGAGAATCAGTGATTCAGTTTGTTCTGGAGTTTTACAGAACATGAGAGTTACCACCAGAAACAAATGATGCAGTGGTAGTACTCATCCCAAAGGTTGGGAAGCCGGAGAAGATTACGCAGTTTCGGCCCATCAGCCTCTGCAATGTGTTGTTTAAAGATTATTACGAAGGTGATGGTGGGAAGGCTTAAAGGGGTAATGACGAGAGTGATAGGCCCTGCACAAATGAGTTTTATCCCATGACGTTTAAGCTCGAATAATATCATAGTGGTGCAAGAAGCTGTGCATTCAATGCAAAGGAAAAAGGGCAGAAAAGGTTGGATGCTTCTCAAGCTTGATTTGGAGAAGGCCTATGATCGTGTTCGGTGGGATTTTCTAGAAGATACCCTTAAAGCAATAGGGATGTTTGAGGTTTGGGTGCGTTGGATCATGTAGTGTGTGGCAGGTCCACCGATTAGCTTGTTACAGAATGGTGAGAGGACATATGAGTATAAACCTTTGAGAGGACTGCGTCAAGGGGATCCTTTGTCCCCGTACTTATTTGTCCTGTGTGTGAAGTGAGTTTGTCAATTGATTGATGGATCAATATTAGATAAGAAGTGGAAATCGATTAAGTTGTCAGTGTCAGGCCCGAGGTTGTCCCATACATGTTTTGCTGATGACCTAATCCTCTTTGCAGAGGCATCAGTGGCTCAGATTCGAGTAATACGAAGTGTGTTGGAGAATTTTTGCTCAGCTTCGGATCAGAAAGTTAGTCTGGAGAAGTCTAAGATCTTTTTTCTCACAATGTTTCCCGAGAGTTAGGCAGGATGATTAGTGAAGAGAGTGGCATCAAATCAACAAAGGAGTTAGGGAAGTATCTTGGTATGCCGATCCTTCAGAAGAGAGTGAATAAAGAAACCTTTGGTGAGGTTCTGGCAAAGGTATATGTGAGAATGGCATGTTGGAAAAGTCGCACTCTGGCTTTTGCTGGCAGGGTCACTTTAACGAAGTCTTTGCTGGCTTCTATCCCGCATGAGTACACTCAAATTATCACAGGTAACGGTTGAGAGGTTAGATAAACTTGCTCATGACTTTCTCTAGGGTTCCTCTACAGAGAAGCGTAGGCAACACTTGATGGCATGGAAGATTGTTTGTTTACCTTAGTGTAAAGGAGGGTTGGGTATAACAGCAGTAAAGGAGATGAATAAAGCAATGATTGCTAAAGTGGATTGGAGAGTCTTACATGAGCAGAATAGCCTCTGGGCACAGGTAGTCAAGCAAAAGAAGGTGGGTGATGTTCATGATCCGTCTAGGATGGTTGCTAAGAGCAATTGGTCCTCTACTTGGAGAAGTGTTGGGATAGGGATGTGTGAGGTGGTTTGTAGAGGTCAGTCTTGGGTTCTTGGAGACAGGTGTCAAGTGCGCTTCTGGACAGATAAGTGGTTATCAGAGAAGCCATTAGTGGATGGTCTGACAAGTGCTTTACCAGCTGGATTTGAGACAGTAACTGCTAGGGAGTTATGGAAGGATGGCTCTGGTTGGGACTTTGCAAGAATAGTGCCATTTGTGCCAGAGTATAAGCAATTAGAACTTGCAGCTGTAGCCTTGGATAGCTTTACGGGGTCCAAGGATCGTTTGTCTTGGGGAGAGAATTCAGACGGTAAGTTTACGGTGAAGTCAATATATGCTCTATTGACTCACGATGAAGTTCCACGTCAGAACATTGGGTGCTTTTTCAAGCGTCTATGGAGCGTTGTAGCTCCGGAGAGGGTAAGGATTTTCCTTTGGTTAGTGGTTCACCAGGTTATTATGACAAACATGGAGAGAAAGCGCAGGCACTTAAGTGATTCAGATGTTTGCTCAGTTTGCAGGGGAGGACTGGAGGGTATTATGCATGTTCTATGTGACTGTCATACGATGGCTGGTTTATGGGCTTGAATTATGCCGCCAAATAGGCATACACTTTCTTTTCTCAGTCGTTATTTGAATGCGGGAATCTTAATGACAAGATAGTAATTGTCGAGGGAGCTTGTCTACTATGTTTGCGATGGCCTTATGGTGAGGTTGGAAATGGCGTTGTGGTAATGTGTTTGGTGATACTAAACTCTGTAGAGATAGAGTTCGTTTTATTAAGAATTTTGTTGTGGAACTGACTTCGGCTAACTTGAGAAGAATAAAGCATCAATCGCAGGGTGCCCGAGTACTGCGGGACATTGGTTGGGTAGCACCAACTCATGGTTGGTTTAAAGTTAATGTTAATGGTGCATCTAAGGGGAACCCGGGTCTAGCAGTGGCAGGGGATGTCATACGGGATAGTGCTGGTGGATGGTGTAAGGGGTTTGCTGTGAATATTGGGCAGTGCTCGGTTCAGCTGGCGGAGTTGTGGGGCGTTTATTATGGTTTATATACGGAAAAGAGGCATCTCGAGGTTGGAGTTAGAGATTGACTCGGAGATGGTGGTTGGTTTTTTGAAGACATGGATCAGTCAGTTTCATCCTTTGTCTTTCCTGGTACGCTTGTGCCACGGCTTTCTTGCGAGGAACTGCATAGTCCGTATTACTCATGTATATAAAGAGACTAACCGTCTGACTGAGTATCTAACTATGCGTTTTCACTACCTTTAGGTTGTCATGCTTTTTCTTCGCTCCTTGTTACTTTTGGTTCAGTCTTGAAAGACGATGTGGATGGGTCTATATGGCTTCGCCGCGTTTGTTTGTGATTTATAACTCTTTCTTTTAATAAAATCAGGGGGTCTACCCTGTCCTTCACCAAAAAGAAATTTCAATCTTCGATACATAACATCATAGTATAGCATTATTTTTAATTCTTCGTTAGCAAACAAACCAAAATTGCTTATATAGTAATCATGGTTTTGCATACTAAAACAAAAGGAAAATTATTTTATCAAAAAAAAAAGGAAAAATACACAATAGGAGAATAAAAATAAAAAGTACTATATAAGAAAATAACTAAGTAAGATATATAATCTCTCATTTTTTGTCAAAAAAAAAAATAGTTGACCATGATTTAAGAAACCTTAACTTTTGGTAGTGTTGTTACAGTTTTACCAACCAAAATTATATTTTTCTTTTACTTTTATTTATTTTTGGTCAATAACACATGAAATCAACAAACCTCACACCACTTTTAGATATGAAATAAATAACTTTAAATGTTTTTGACTATAATTCTTTTTTATTAATTATTTTTCTCTGGTAATAGTCTACCTTAATGATTGTGTTTAAATTTTACTATATAATCTTGTAAATTTAAATTTAATTTTTGTAAGAAATAAATAAAATATATTCACCAGTATTGATAATTACAAAACTCACTTAACACGTGAATAGAAAACAAAAAATAAGTTTTCCAAACATGGTAATAATATTTATTTTCTTAGCTAAAATTATCATTAAATTTGATATCTGATTTTTTTAAAGTTTTCCTAAATTTGATATTTTAAATGTTTATGTAAATGCCACTATTCATACACCCACACTCCCTCTACTCTGTATATATATGTGGTCTTTATAAGCTTATTCCGTATTCTCTATCTATCATACAAAGCCAACATGGAATTCCAATGTTTTCCATGCGGGCAAATCTTTCTAACCCATCGAGAATTCTTCTCGCACCACAAATCATTTCATGCTAGTGAAATGGATGTTGCCTTCACCCTATCAAACAGACAACATTCCATGTCATTTCTCTGTACCAATCCCAACTTAAACTCTGAGTTTTACGAAGCTACTACCTTTCAAAATAGTTATTATAATTATTTTACTAGTCAAACAATAAGGTTCCAAAACGCATTTTACCATATGGTTGTTGCGATTGAAACGCCAGATCTCCAGGTGGTGCCCATGACCAATAACATTAGTACCAATTTTATTGATGGACGTCTCGTGCAACCTCAGCCTCAGCCCCAGATTCGGCCGATGACACCAGAGGATGAGATGTCACCAAAGGATGAAGTTTGCATTTTGCCGCTCATTGATCAGTTGGAACGGGTGTGGCCAGGTACTATATTCATGAAAGGAGACGAAGAAGATTCTATGGATCTTGATTTAAAGCTTTGATAAAAAAAAAAAAATTCTCTTTCTAACTCATGATAATGAATAAAAATTATTATAAGAGAATAGTATTTCAGATCTATTATTTCTTATAGATTTTTTTTTGAATCGGTTTATCTAATTTATGTAATGTTCATCTTTTAAATTAATATATTGTGGTGTTTTCTGATGTTTAAAATAAATTTATCATTTCACAATGATTATGTTTCTAAAATTTAGGCGTATGAAATATTGTGTATTTGTTATGAAAGGTTTCCATAATATTATATAATAAGAGTTTTTTTTGGTGTGGAATCCCCTTGGCTCAGTTGTAATGGGTTTAAGGCTTTTACATAATACTAGATTTGAACCCGCAGTACACTGCGGGAATATTTTTGTTTTTATTCTGTTTCTAAAACATTTAAATATTTTAGTAAATATATGTACATTTATTTTTGAAATAATTATCATTAATATTAGTTATTTTTTTCTTTAAATATTTTATAAGTTAAAAGATTTATACCATTAAAAATTAATAAAATGTATATACTAAAACGGTTGCGGACATGTATATACTTTCGCGGGTTTCGTAGGATAGTTAATTATTTTGTGAGTTAAAAATCTATAATATATGAAATAAATTAAAATTTTTAGTGTTAGTTCAAACCAGTAATATCAGGTCAGTTCTGGAACATATTTTTTTACTTTAACCCGCAAAAAAATATTCTACAAAATCCATGGCCCCATGGGAGTATATAGTCTGCACCCATATGTCCCGCTTTAGTTTATAGGATTAGGATATGTGAACATTTTACTAATTCAATTCTTCTAGTTTTGTTTTAATGGTGAAAATGTGATAATATGTGTTAACCCGACATGTGAGATCTGACCCGCAACAGATTTAATGATTTTAATCCGCAAAAATATTATTACATTGATTAGGAAGATTTTTTAAACAAATTTTAAGGAAAATTATATTTATTTAATTAATTATCAAATTAGTATTTAATGCAAATAGTAGTAGTTCCGATTTTTTGGAAAGTTGGGATTATGGGAGAATAATTGTTTACAAAAATTGAAATTCTTATTATAATTTAATAAATTGTAAATTATAAAATATAAATATTTAATGCTAATGACAGTCTTGTAAATAGGTAGCAACTTCAGGATTTATTTGCTAAATGTACTTATAAAATGTATATATAGATTATACAATAAAAGTTTTTTTGGCTGGTTATGAAATTTTTTACCAAAGGTTCCATAGTACCGCAGACAAAGCTGTTCATCATGATCGCATACGTTGCGGGTAGTCTATTATCATAATAGGATTATCTTTATAGATTTCAGAAGTTTTCTTTCAGTATTTGGGTTCTTACTTCTCTGGCTTTAATTCATTGGTATCTTTCAGTATTTAATTTTAAAGGATTAGGATTAAAATTGTTAGTGTTTATCCAGTTTAGATTCGATCTTATCTTTAACGGTGTTATTAAGGGTGGGTATTTTATCCTTGAGATAACAACCGAACCAAAGTAATATTTATGGATTTTGGTTTGAAATTGGTCATTAGGGAAAAACCGATCGATAACCTATATAATTGTAATCATTTATTAGTTGGTTCACCTGAACCAAACGATTAACCAAAAACACCAAAGTTTTATAACCAAACTTCTCTCTTTCTTTTTGCTTTTTTTCTGTCTCTCATCTTCTCTTATCTCCATCTCATATTCTTATTTAAAAGAATTACTCAAATGTTATCCAAAAGTTGGTTTATTACTCATATCTATAAATCTTTTAAAAATTACTAAAATGTTTAATGCCTTAAGAATAATTACAATTTACTCCTTCGGTTTTGTTTTTCGATTTTGAGTAAAAATTAAAATAAAAATACACATCAGCAAATTAAAATACACGTCATTTTCGATTTTTCATGTCATTAAGCAGTTTTTTTCAGGATCGACAATTATTTTTTCTTTTTATCTCCCACATCTAAAAGAAAAAACACAAAACTCACTATTAATCTAATTTCTATATCTCTCCACTCCCGACATTCCCCACTCATCTTGTTCCAGCCCAAAAAAGAGAGAGAGAGATTTAATAGAAGATGTTGTCTGATTCAGATCTGGGTCTACACCAACAAGTGCGAGAAACCCAGATTCGACTTGGTCTAGTCATGGTCGGAAAAAAAGTTTAGAGTCGGAAAAAAAAAAACTTTAGTCTGCAAAACCAAATCGAGACCTCTGCTCCTGAAAACCCTAGATCTATATCTCTGCTTGTCTTGTTTCTTATTAAGTCTTCCTCTTAGAAAACCCTATATAAATCTCTCTCTTTTCATATCTATGGCGGATTTGGATAAATGAGGAGGAGTAATCGCCGACATTAGACACGACGGCGGTGGCGGCGGAGGAGAGGTTGAAGAGAGGGAGAAGCTAACGGAACTTGAAGGAATCTCTGTGTTGGATTTTGATCTGCTTTGCTCGACGGTTACCCTTCAGACTCAGGGGAAGTGGAGGAAACTTGAGAGGTCGGAGGGTGACCATGTAATGGAGGATAATTACGACGGCGGCGTTTTGTGGCTTTGCGATGGAGGTACAAAATTTTATGATGAAATATCTGTTTTGTTGAAGATTTGGCTTAGTGGGATCCTATTGTCGAGATCTGTCTCTGCCACAACCATGGTTTCAACCATCGTTTTTTTTATCTTGAATTTTGAATAGGGAAACACTGTTTTGGTTCTTGTCTTAAGAATTGTATACTTGTGTTGTTGTCTTGAGTTAGAACTGATCCCTTTTGTTTTTTTTGTTCTTCAGGAAAATCCCAAGAGATTTGACTGAGGCATCTCTCTCTGGTGCTGGATTATCCGTGATTTAGAACTGATCCCTTTTGTTTTTTATGTGTGAAGACTAACACATGATTCTGGCTGATGGTTTAATTTGCAGGAGCTGAGTAGTTATTTAACATCCATTACAGTTCATGAACAAGCTGTGAGTATGATTTGTTACTAACCATTTCCCCTAATAGTATTTAAGTAACCTCCATTACAGTTCCTCGATTGCTTCTTTTTGTTAGCAGTATTATCATGTAAGCAACAATTTCTCAGTCAAGAAATCTTTATTAGTTTTAACATAAACATAGAGACTCTTGACATATCACTTTGCTATAAACTATTAATGCTTCTTTGTTTTTCATGTGTTTTTGTAGTTGAGTCTGAGCAAGATACAAGTATGCGGTGTGTTTGTACTCTCTGTTACTCACTTTACTTTATAGTTTTCAATATAATTAATTATGATTTATTTGTTTATATAAATTACTTTGACTGCAAATCTTGGTGTTGTCACAGGTTAACTCTATATTTGACCGCAAATGTGTGATGTCAAAGGTTCACACGTATGAATGTATTTTGGGAGCAACCAAAGAGGTTAGTATTAACATTGAAGTGTTAGTTTGTTGCAGGCTGAAACTGATTCTGTTGATGATTTTTTTCTTGGTAAAGAGTATTTGAGATCTTCTTTATAAAGAGGTTAGCTTTCGGTTTATGTATCTTCTAATTTTTGACTTGTTAAGTCTCTTTGTTGGGAAAATTCAAGAGTGAGGACCACAAGAAGACAAGTCTTGAGTAAGAATGGTTGTACTAAAGCTGGAGACTTGACGAGGACTTCAAGAAGGCCAAGGAGAAGAGTTACTTTCAAGAAGAAAGTAGGAGTTC
>NC_025704.1:21195881-21212261 GCF_000633955.1 Camelina sativa
GAAGTGTTAGTTTGTTGCAGGCTGAAACTGATTCTGTTGATGATTTTTTTCTTGGTAAAGAGTATTTGAGATCTTCTTTATAAAGAGGTTAGCTTTCGGTTTATGTATCTTCTAATTTTTGACTTGTTAAGTCTCTTTGTTGGGAAAATTCAAGAGTGAGGAACACAAGAAGACAAGTCTTGAGTAAGAATGGTTGTACTAAAGCTGGAGACTTGACGAGGACTTCAAGAAGGCCAAGGAGAAGAGTTACTTTCAAGAAGAAAGTAGGAGTTCCAGGATTCTACTTGACGCCATTAAACAGTCATATGGCCAGCAAATCCGGTAAAAGTAGGCTAATGAATTAGTCTGATTCCTGATCTTTGATTGTTCAGTTCATGATGGACTATATATTGAAGTTGTGTTGTAATTAGCAATTACCCTGTGTGTTACTTATTATCCCATTGTTCTATAGATATATGAACTAAAACCATATCCCATTGTTCCAAGGTTTTATCTTTTCAAAGTTATGGCTGATTTATGGTTAAGTTACGGTTGAGTTATATACTTCACACGGCTGAGTTATGAATTACGGAGTTATGAGATATTAGTATGTATTTTTCTTTCTTTTTTTTGGGTCTTTCGTTCTGTCAAATTTCTAATAAATTATCTAATCGATAAATCACTAATTTTGTGTCTGCTTAGATTCACAAATAATAAATACATAAAGTTAGCTTTTCTCACAATATATTATTCAGATTAATTAAAAAATTTGAATTCGAATTGCGAACAAAAGAAATAAAAGTACTTTTCAAACATATGACTGATATGGTTGAGTTATCAACATAAACGGCTGATTTATGAAATATTTGTAAATTCAAATTATTATAACTTAAAATTAAAATATAGAATAAAAAATGAATATTACAATCATTATAAGCAATAAAAAGTAATAATTATAGACAAAGATTAATTTTTACAGAGTCTGATGAAAATATGTAAAACATTCAAAACATGACATTTAGGGGTTAGGGTTAGGGTTAGGGTTAGGGTTAGGGTTAGAGGTGTAGGGTTCATATTTCCAACATTATCGGTTTTAATATAACAGTTTGGTTTTGGTTATATTGTGTTTGGTTTAAGGTGGTAATTTGGATATACTAATATAATAACCATTTGAAAATTTAAAAATTTTTGAAATTACTTTTCGGTTATTTTCGGTTATGGGTCGGTTAGATGAATATATAACCATAAATAATCCAAATGTAATTTAAATTAGGTCGATTAACTTAATTTAACCGATAGCAAGCCGAATATAACCGTAATTAACCGAAAATAATAGAAAAATAGTTTCCGGTTCGATTCGTTTGGTCGGTTATTTAGTCATTCTAATTTGAGGGTTGGCTGAGTTATGGTAAAGTTATGGCTGAGTTATGCAACAGATATATTAATTTATTATATACCTTCTCGAAAATATAAAAAGTGTTGTTGGGGAGACACAAACAATAATTATGTTTATTGTTAAGAACCACATACGTAATAAATGAGATTTTAGCGATTTTTTATTTAAAAGGAATTCAAATTTTGAATTTGAATTTTTTTAATTTTTTTTTTTAATAAAAGTATTTCTCAAACATTTGACTGATATGGCTGAGTTATCGATATAAACGGCTGACTTATGAAATATTTGTAAATTAGAATTATTATAACTCAAAATTAAAATATAGAATGAAAAAATGAATATTGCAATCATTATAAGCAATAAAAAGTAATAATTATCGACAAAGGTTGATTTTTACACAGTCTGATGAAAATGTGTAAAACATTCAAAACATGACATTTAGGGTTTAGGGTTAGGGTTAGGGTTAGGGTTAGGGTTTGAGGTGTAGGGTTCATATTTCCAACATTATAGGTTTTAATATAACAATTTGGTTTTGGTTATATTGTGTTTGGTTTAAGGTGGTAATTTGGATATACTAATATGATAACCATTTTAAAATTTAAAAATTATTTTTCGGTTATTTCCGGTTATGTGTCGGTTAAATAATATATAACCATAAATAATGCAAATGTTACCCAAATTAGGTCGATTAACTTAATATAACCGATAGCAAGCCAAATATAACCGTAAGTAACCGAAAATAATGGAAAAAATAGTTTCCGGTTCGGTTCGGTTTGGTCGGTTATTTAGTCATTCTAGTTTGAGGGTTGGCTGAGTTATGGTAAAGTTATGGCTGAGTTATCGTTTAGGGTCTTCTCAATAATATGAAAACGTATTCTTCTTTCCTGGGTCTTTTGTTCTGTCAGATTCCTAATAAGTATTAAAACGTCTCTCGATATTACAAAAAGTGTTGTTAGGGAAGCGCAAAAAATCACTAATTCTGTACCTGCTCAAATCCACACGCATAATAAATTCATAAAGTGAGATTTTTATCCCAAGATATTATTGCAAATAATATCTGGGTCTTTTGTTTAGTTAGATTCCTAATAAGTATTAAAACGTCACTCGATGTCACAAAAAGTGTTGTCAGGGTTGTCAGGGAAGCGCGAAAAATCACTAATTTGTGCCTGCTCAAATCCACACGCATAATAAATTCATAAAGTGAGCTTTTTATCACAAGATATTTTTGCAAATAATTAACTAATTATTATTCGAATTTAGAATTTTATTTTTCTAAAAGTATTTCTCCAACAATTGAATATTAAAATTATCATAACTCAAAATTTAAATTTATCATAATTTTTACTGTTTTCTTTTATTTAATAACTTTTTTAATTAGTTATTTTATTTCTCCTAAATTATTATTTTTTTTTATTATTTGAAATGAAAATAGACATAGACCTAAATTTTATTCAAAAATGTTACCAATCAATAACAAAACTAATTTTTTTGAAGTTGAGTTTGAATAATCATGTGTTATGGTTGATGTACAAGTTTGAGGTATATCCTTTATAAAATTGTTAACTCAAAAGATTATTCAACATCATGGAAATTTTCATGAGTTAAAGATGTGGTAAGTTGAGTTATATATTTTTTTAATTAAAAAAATGAAAATTCAGTTATATAATACAAAATAATATTTTTTCGTTTTTATTTAATTCATATATCAAGAAAAATAATTTTTACTGTTTTTTTTATCTAATAATTTTTTTTAATTAGTTATTTTATTTCTCCTAAATTATTATTTTTTATTATTATTTTAAATGAAAATAGATATAGACCTAAATTTTCTTCAAAAATGTTACCAATCACTAACAAAACTAATTTTTTTGAAGTTGAGTTTGAATAATCATTTGTTATGGTTGATGTACAAGTTTGAGGTATATCCTTTGTAAAATTGTTAACTCAAAAGATTATTCAACATCATGGAAATTTTCATGAGTTAAAGATGTGGTAAGTTAAGTTATCTATTTTTTTTAATTAAAAAAAAACAAAAATTTAGTACAAAAAAAAAATATTTTTTCGTTTTTATTTAATTCATATATCAAGAAAAATAATTTTTACTGTTTTTCTTTTATTTAATAACTTTTTTAATTAGTTATTTTATTTCTCCTAAATTATTATTTTTTATTATTATTTGAAATGAAAATAGACATAGACCTAAATTTTCTTCAAAAATGTTACCAATCACGAACAAAACTAATTATTTTTAAGTTGAGTTTGAATAATCATGTGTTATGGTTGATGTACAAGTTTGATTGTAAAATTGTTAACTCAAAAGATTATTCAATATCATGGAAATTTTCATGAGTTAAAGATGTGGTAAGTTGAGTTATCTATTTTTTTAATTAAAAAAACGAAAATTCAGTTATATAATACAAAAAAAATATTTTTTCGTTTTTATTTAATTCATATATCAAGAAAAATAATTTTTACTCTTTTTTTATTTAATAACATTTTTAATTAGTTATTTTATTTCTCATAAATTATTATTTTTTATTATCATTTGAAATGAAAATAGACATAGACCTAAATATGATAAGATTTTAAATATTATGGCATGCATGTAGTTAATTTTTTAATTTGCAATGTAACAAAGAAGTTTAGTTAACAATGTAACTCAGCCACAACATGAAAAACATTACAGTAATTAAAAAGCAAAAAAAATTGCTGCCATACTTAGTCGCTTCATCAACTGAAAATATGTAACTCAGCCGTATCGTTTGATAAGTCAGCCGTAACTGAATAACATTCTAGTAATTAATCTTTTGCTAATAAGTCAGCCGTCAAACGGCTGAGTTGTCGATAAGTCAGCCTATGACGGCTGAGTTATAGTTTTTTTACCATAACTCAGCCGTAACAACATCTCATAAGTCAGTTGTTTTTCATAACTCAGCCAGGCGGAAAATGTTAATTCAGCCGTGTCGTTGTGATAACTCAGCCAAAATTTTGACAACTCAGCCGTGTCGTTGTGATAACTCAGCCAAAATTTTGACAACTCAACCATCGGGTGAAAACTCAGCTGTAGTTACAGCTGAGTTATGCGCATAACTCAGCCAGATTTAATAAGTCAGCCGTAACCTTTGGCTGACTTATGCGCATAACTCAGCCAGATTTTAATAAGTCAGCCGTCCGCTTTTACTCAAATGTTTTTCCGATAACTCAGCCGCAACATACTATGTAACTCAGCCACAACATACTATGTAACGCGTTACGGCTGAGTTATGGTTACACGTCAGCGATTTCTGACATGGCAATGATATTTTTGTAATTACATTTTTTTCGGTAACATAAAACAGGGGCACGCTGGGTATTTTCAAAATACCCGAAACATTCTAGTAAGAAAAAAGTTTTTTGTAGATTAAAATGAGTAACATTTGAGTAATTCACCCTTCTTATTTACTCGGATCTTCTCCTCTTTTATTCTTTTTCTCCTTTCTTCTTCTTCTTCTTTCTCTCCTTTCTTAGTTTGGCTAGGGTGAACAGATGAAAATGACTACTTAGACATGACTTTTTTTTTTTTTTTCAATCAAACATTAAATAAAATTAAAAGAGAACTCCAAGATTGGTTGCCCAAACAGGAAGATAAGGTTTACAAAAAAAAATTTAGAAATTAAAGATCTCGAAGAAAGAGTAAGACAATATGCTCTTGCGTTGGATACACGAGGGATCCTAATAAGAGTGAAGGAAGGGAAGGATGATCTGAGCAAAGAAAAATCATCCATCAGATTCAAAAACGCAGGCCAATCATCAGACGACTAACTCTGCACAATCTGTCTCAAAAGCTTGACAGTCGACACCAGCCGCTAAAAAGGACTCCATAGCCCAAATAAGAGCTTGTAATTCCGTGTGCAAGGGGATAGGACTGCGTCTATGACTACGTGCTCCCAGGAGTAGTGTCATGTCCTCACTATTACAATACCACCATTCCAGACCCTCAAAAGAATCCGAAACTTTCAAGGATCCATCAACCTGACACCGAAGTAGAGGTCCTGTCCTCCAAAATTGGCGAGGAATCCAGATATCTCTCAGAAAAAGATTGGACATGACCCTTTTTATTTTGAATATTTTTGGAAAACAAACTCTCCAACCATTTTTTTTTTGCAAGTTAACCCTTCAACCACAAAAAATGCATATCAATGTCACCAACTCAAAAGACACCCACAATATAACCCTCAACTGTATATTAGTCATGAAACTACTATGTCGTTTTGATTACTTTTTAATAGTAAAAAAAGGTCACATGCCAAATTTGAACTCTTGACCTGTCAGTCTAATCTATATACACGTAACCACTTGTGCCACATAGAATAATAGCTACGTGAATTGAATTGAGAGAAGAAAGAAAAACTAACTAAGACGGAAATAAGAACTTGTGTATGCTTTTCGTAATGACTAATGCAATGAGTTAGTTATAACCTAGAAGAAAAATCTTATTATTCTTGTCAATCGAAGTTGAAAGTTATTCACTTTTTATGGTGGATTTCAGAGTTTTATCGATAAAATTTGTCGCGAGTTTTAATTTCATCCAATTTTAGCGCTTGGTTTACCTAAGATTTTATGACTGCATCATTTTAAAAGTTATTCTAGCAACATTTTTGGAAAAATATGGAGCATAGACATGAAATTTTGTGAATTGCATGAAATTTATTATGCATCCTAAATAAAACTTGACAAAATTCTAGAAGATATGAGACAAAAACATGAAATTTAAAATTCTTGTTCTTTTGTTTTTAATAAGCATTGAATTATGTTGAGACAAATGAAAGATGAAAAAAATGAAGACATGAATTAAAAAAGAACAAGTTAATTCATAACATATATATCTTCCCATCTGTTCCAGGTTTAGTGTTTAGTGTTTTTTTTGTAAGTTTTCAAGTTCAAATCTCATCTATAATCTTTTCCTTGTCCATTATAGTGATCAATTATACTGTAGGAAATTATGGGGAAAGAATGGAAGAAACTTTGTGATCCGCCTAAACATATCGTGAAGAAAAAATTAAAAAGCCGTTTCGATTTGCTCACGAGGTGAGTTCCAATTTTTTATATAAAAAAAACAGTATTTCGCTTCCCTCCAAGCTTTTGAACTAGTTTTTGAAGGTTTATATATTATGATCTATCGAGAGATAAAGAACTCCATAGTCCATATGTCTCTTTGATTGCACTGACGTTTGACAAACTTCAACTCTCGATCGTTCTATCTTATTGTTCTTTCTTTCCAAGAAACCAAATGTATATAGGTTGAGCTCCATCTGATCTAAATCTAAACTTTTGATTTAGATCTACATTTACATGACTCTGCCTGTTACGGATCCAGATATCTGGAGTGTTTTTTAGGGTATTCGGATCCATAATTTTAGTAAGATATATATGCCACAAAACATTAGAATAACGTCACTCCAACGCTGAGGGGAAGGGGAGGACGAGATGGCAGCAGCGGTGGTCGCTTTAGTGGAGGGTGAAGACGATTAGGTGGAGGAGAGTATTTGGTGCTTTCATGTCTTCTGATCCATATTCAACTTATAACCTTATAAGATCGGGCTACCAAAAGCTGTAAAATACGAACATAACATTTCAAATATATCTCTAGAGACTGGCACATTGCATTTCTTTTTAATACACGAATCGATCAATTTGATAAGTCCTGATACTTATAAAAAAAAAGAATGAAAAAGATCAGAGATGAAGCAAGGCAATGGTTTTGTTAATACAAGATAGATTAAGTTTTTGGCTCCTTTGGTTTCTCGAAACATGTCTCCAAGAGGCTTCTTCCGTTAAGGTATCGCAGACAGTGAAGAAACCTAATACCTGCCCAAAGATCTTGAACATCTCAACTCCCATTAGTATGTTCTTGTCTGAGGCATATGTGGCGTTCCAATCCATTGGTGCGTCCGGGTGTACTGAAACTTGGGTCCACGTGAGGTACACAAGATCCAACTCCCACAGCTTTCTCACTGCTTTGTTTCTCCTCCCAATCTGTCCATTTCCTTCATCGCACCATGAAACAGAGAGCATGAACAACCGTTGGTTGCAGGAGACGAGTTTAGGATAGAACTCATGAACCCGAGGAGGGATTGGGGAAGTTTGGATCGCAATCCAAAAGCCTCTCTCTATGTCATACCCTGATAGCTTATCATTCTCAGAATAAGCATAGAAGATTCCATTGCATATGATCCCACAACATACAACCCCGAAACCCATCGGGAGTCTCTGGATTTCTGACCATGTGTTTGTTGCTGAGTCGTATATTTCACCTGAATCCAGTGGCTCATCAAACAATCCTGTGCCTCCGATGGATATGAGCACAAATCTCTTGGAGCTGTTTTGGTTTAGCCGATCAAGCTTTTGTCTTGCTAATCTGAGGGATTTAGTTCCGTTTTGATCAGCTGAGTTTATGTGCTGTCGTTTTACAGATAACCTGTGAGGGTCTTCATAAACGTCTGATTCCCCGCCAACTCTTGACAGGTGAAACCGTCTATCTTGGCGATTCTGTTGGGTCTGTATGGTCGAGAACTCTGAAGTAACTTCAGAGGCCCCAACAATGGGAAGTGATCTGGCATGTCTCATAGATGCAATTTTACGCCACGATTTGGTTGAAGGACTGAATACCAAGATCCCTCTGTGGGACTTGAAAGAGTTTCTTTCCATAGAACGACCTCCAATTATATAAATCTCCTCATGGATGGTCGTCACTGAGTACATATACCGCCCTTTAAGCAGATCAGAGTCAATCCTATGCCATTTGTCTTGAGAAACATCATACCCATGAATTTCACCAGAGGAGCACCCATCTTTATGAGCAGCAAACAGAAACAACCATGGGGTCTGAAAGGAACCTTCACGTCTCATCTGGAGGAACCGCTGGGTGGTGGCCATGGATCGCCATTTCTTGCAAACGAGATGTGCATTCATTAGGCTGGTCAAAGGAAGCCTCATCAAGCACATTTCCAGGATATCGTCAGGAAGGAATATGTTCTTGCGGTTGTCCTCCAGTAGATATCTTCTATTATTCTTCTTCCAGAACCTCTCTTTTACCCCATAAGAAAAACAATCTAACCTAGTTTCTTCAGTTCCACAAATGGTCATCAATCCCTTACCGTCCTCACTAGCACTACTGGACCATCTCTTATTGCAAGGATCCTCAAAATCCTCACCTGTATCAGCAACTCTGCAACCAACACTGATGCTTAGACAATTCACACCTCCCCTTGCATCCACTTCATCTTCCACCACCACCTCAGATTTATGAACCTTTTTCTTTAGCTTCTGGCTAACACTTTTCACGAGCCGCTTTGACACAGTTAAAACCTCAAGATCCTGCCGGATAGACTCCTCTCCCAATGGTTTCTCAGAAATCATCATGCGTCATCTAGTAGCAATTAGCAAACACATCCACCACCATACCAAAAGGAGACCATCTATATTTCCTCAGTATCTACAAATCCAAAAGCAACCTGCGAAGATCATAATTACTATTACTAACCATGTAAAATAAGCAAAGCATTCGTTCGTATCAGATCATCCACATTTGTAGCGAGATTTCACCTAATTCTCCAACACAACTAACTTGATTAGAGATTGAACTTGTAAAAGCGAACCCCAAATTCCAAACTCAAACCAGCTCTAGAGAATCAATTAGACTACAAGACGCTTCCCAGAAAGTAAAATTACACAGATTTGAGCAAAAACTGAAGAAAGATTTCACTTACATTGGGCTAAACTCAGGAAATTGGAAGGCGAGATTCATCAATGTAGAGAATTATATTCCCCAGATCCAGAGAGCATCTTCTTCCCCGAGAAGGTCACCGAAGAAGAAGAAATAATTGAGACTCGAAAGACCTAAGATTGACGCATCGATTTCTCTACCTTTCCCTTTTCGTTTTATTTTTTAAAAACAAACAAATCATGCTGCTTAGTGGAAGCTCTACTAAAAAAGAAAAAAAATTACAAGCAGACTGGAATGGATTATTGTTTTTTAAAAATTTTAAGAGAAAAGTAAAAGAGGATTGACCAACAAAAATAATAAAATGTAATGAAAAAACTGTATTTGATAACCGAAAATACTTGTTCACCTCATCTTTTTCAACCAATAAAATTATATGCCATCTAATAAAATAAAATAAAATTAACCGAATTTATATAATTTTTGAAAATAATAATATATTATTAAATTCTGATTTATACGTCAGTTTGGATTTATAAATAAGTTTTATATTTACAATTAAATGATATAATATGTCAATTTGGATTTATAATGCAGAGAGCTAGAGTTTAGATTTATAAAAAATATATATATATATGTCTGTTTGGATTTATAATGTGAGATTTTAGATCAGAATTTAGTTTTTATAATTAAAACAGATTACATGTAGATTGTATTGACAAATAAAATTAGAGTTTTGATTTTACAACTAAATAGAGCTAAAATGTCACATATTTATTTCAATTTTATATGCGAAAAATGCAAACAAAGCAAACTCAAACATAAAAGAAACATGAGTCATGACATAGATTAACATGATCAAAATCCATGTCTAATTGTATTTTTAGATAAACGTTTCTTTTATGTGGGGTTTGATCAAAACCAGTGTCTCCATACCATCACACAACCATAACATTATAATCTCCTTGCAAAATAATCACGAAATAGCCTAGCCCGACTATTGTGTTTCTCTGATCATTGGTCTTCATAGACTGATACAGTTTATAAGGTATAAAGAAGTAGTGACTGTTTTGTTGGAGCAAAAGGTGTTAAAAGCTCAGTGACAGAAAAAATGAGAAAAGGTTTACCGAAACAAATCAACAATCAGTCAAACAAATTACAGGTACATAAATAGAGATAATGACCAAAAAATACAAAAAAAAGGCCACATACAGTCTTCATGTCATTAGAAAAATAAACTGGGATTGGTTGGCCAGAATCAACCACTTGCATAAGTGAAGGATAAGCGGATTTTCACCCAGGATATCAATTCCCTATGCAGTTGTAGTACAAAGGGTTATCAATCCAAATGGTTGTTTATGCTAACAGGAAGGATACAATCAGAACAATGCAAGTCAAACCAAGCAACGGTGGTTTTGTCTAACAATCCTAAAGTAATAAAAGAAAAGAATATAAACAAAGAAACCACACGACCTAAACACTCGATGCAAGCATTCGAGTACAAGATTGGGTAGGTGATCGAGTAAGCAAATGTAGTATGAACAACTCGAGGGGTTACTCGAAGCAGGTGATCGTGTACCTGTTCGGGTAAGGGATCGAGTGATGAATGAAAATGCAAGCAATTAAGATACGAAAGCTTCTAAGGATGGGGTAATCAACTCCTAAGTGTTCCTAACCAATATAGATGTCTTACATGCCTCAAGCAAATATTCCCTAGACAATGAATCTCTAAAATCTTGTTTAAACACTCTCGTGATAGAAACAATCAACCTTGATCACTCTCCTACCCAACTCTCGTTGGAGAAACATGACGAAGCAAGCAATGAGAACCGATTCATTATTGTCAGTAAACCCCTTATTCATCTAATCTCTTAGGCTAAGTGAGTAAACCTCTAGCATTGGTTGATTCAAGCATCTCATCTACACCTCTCGGTGGTAAAACACCTTAGATCTAATCTCACCCTCTCGGTTTGTTGACAGCATTAAGAACACCAATCTAGAAAGGAATCTATTAAACACATACAATCAATCTAAGACATCCTAACCGATCAAGAACACAAAATCATCTGTCCCATCCTTAGAAACTTTACTACACTATTCAGAAATCATAGCAAGAAACATAAAAGCATATACGAATGAAAATTGCATTGTGATAAACGATAGAGTAAAGAAGTAAGAATACAAGATAGAAATCTAAAGAAATGATAAAAAGTTATGAAACAAAACTTAACAAAAAGTGAAAAGAGTTTTGAGTCGTTCAGTTTTCTCTCAGAAGCTCTCGCTCTCTGGTTTAAGGGTCTGCGGCGTGCTCGTTTGCGAGGAAGGAGAGGAGGGGTTTATATATGGAAACCCCTTTGACCTAGCTTCCCAGTCCTGCCCAAGGGTCTACTCGATGGGGTACACGAGGATGAGGTCGGGTTACTCCTCGGGTAGATCTTCGGGCTGTTCTTCCTGCTCTTGGATCCTCCTCGATCGTGTTGGGGTTCGGACTTGTTCTTCCAGCTCGATGGCTCCTTCGGGTACATGCTCGGATTTGTCCTTGTTTCTCCCCATTTTAGGCTCTAAAGCACCTGTTTTCATCCAAAGTATGCAAATGCAAGAATGCAACACCCTAAATGGCCTAAAAGTAAATTCCTACAGTTAATGACCTAAAAATGCTAAGTTAAGGGTATAAACAATGCAAAACATGGACAAAAAAGGATGCTAAAAACATGTAAATTAGAGAATTATCAAAAGCCAAAGCTTTCGATGGTTTTCCATTCTCATGCGGCAACCGGCTTTTCCTTTCTCATTGAAGAACCCTCACTTAAACTCTGTCATGATGAGTTGTAGCGTTTGACATACCTATAGAATACAAAGGAAGCATTTTAATTTGCAAGAGTCGAATAAAGATCGCAATGAGGTAAAATATATATATTTGCTTGATGAGACTCAAAGTTGAGTAAAAATTGGTATTTATAAAGAAGGTAGACGTCGAGTAAAAAATATATACTGACGCTTTTTTGTTTTTACTTTTATTATGTAACTAATCCAAAAATTAAACATTAAAATTAGGAACCCCTTCCTTTCCAGCCCAGATCCGAACGGGTTATACATGATTCGGATAGATTTCCGAGTTTTTAGCCCTTAACTACCCTTTTTTATTTTTTGATTGCTCTTTAATTTTTTCTAGAGGGTACTGAATGGAATTCTGCATTTTTTATTTATTTTTTATTCCTAAGTGTGCTCCACAATTAATAGTATAGATGGACAGATGGTTGTGTAAATATACTCTATCAAGCGTGTTTAATTGATAAAGTTTTTGTTAAATATTTTTTTTATTGTTTCATTTTTCTATATATTTTATTTCTTTAAGTTGTATTATTCTTTGAAATATTCTCTTTAAGTGTATTCCTTGCTATTAATTAATAATAATGCAAGTAAAGTAATTATTTTAACCCCTAAATTTCGGTATGACTAATGAAGCCAAGCCATCTATATATATACATTTTTGGAGACATTTAGCAAATAAACCTTGGAGTTGGAACCTATTTACAAGAATGACATTGACATTAAATAATTAATTTAAAAAACAAATTAATTTTACCTATATTCGAATTTTGTTTATAGAAACTAAGTGTTTGGTTTTATTACTGTTATAGAAAAATACGCCATTAATTTTGGTGTAATTGTTTTATATAAATTTTGAATTTAATTAATCATTCAAAAAAATAAACTGTATGATTTTAAAAGGTAACAAACATATTTACTATTCAATTTGATATCTTATTTTGTTATTCAATGCAATGATAATAAAATATAAAAGATATTGCTTGCTAACAAATTTATTTTTACTACGTATTTAAAACTAATCCTTTTGATCCGCTATATATATCTTCCCATTAGTAAAAAAGAAGAACACATTATACTAGAACGATAATAGGAATATTTTACGCTTTTTTCTCTATTTTAGTTCTTCAAGGCATTCTTTTTATAAATTTTGTTATTCTTTATATGTTGATTATTGATTGACAATGTTGTTGTGTTGATGTCGATGGTAAATAAAGTGCTCGATTTCAAAATAGATTTATTTCTAGCAATTATTAATTTGTTTTTTGTGTTTCTAAATTTTTTGTGTGCATTTGTGACTTTATTATCAGGAAACCTAAGATGCAAACAGAAAAGAAGTGGCATTTAAGTTATTTTGACATTCAAAAGCCTCTTGAAAATGGAGTTATGTCGTGTCTATCTCGCCAAAGAAAACGGATCAGCAACTAGTGTAGTATGTATGTATATATCAATGTGATATATTGGTGAAAATGTGAAAATATCAGGTTATATATGTTGATGTATGAAATCGACAATATAAATGATAAGAATATAAGTGGGATGAATCGGATCTGGTTCTTTTATTTAACGTAGAATCTTACAGAAGGGTTTTCAGGAAAATGACAATTACAGAGCTAAACGCAGTTAATACGAAAATAATTGCTTTTCTCTCTCTAATTGCCCAAAAAGTGGATCCCGAGCTCAGACAATGACCTCTGGTATTTATAGTGGGCCACTGACCTAGGGTCCCTCTGTCTCTCTGTAAAATGACGATTTTGCCCCTACGGCCTGATGGGCCAAATCCAAGACTTCAGGCCCAAAACTTTCTAAGATCTCCTGTTTGGACTTCTGTAAATGTTGGGGGCGAAGCCCATATCCAACAATGGTCCCCCCTAGTCCGATGAGCGATGGCTTGCTTGAGCTCGTCGGGTACAGTTCCGCGTCTCTGGGTCCGTCGTTTTCCTAGATGTGGTGGATTTTGAACGGGAGTTTTAAAGGGTCTTATGCGTAGCCGTATCTGTCGATCGGATCCCGTGGCGCCATGGTCACACGGTGTGAAGATGGTTGAAGAGACAGAGGTCTCGCCGTGATTATGGTTGTTGCGCGATGGCTTGTTGAATTGGAGTCTTGTGAAACATTCAAGGTTTTGGCGCGATAGAGAGGTGGTGCACAAAGTCCGAAGGAGTGCTGGTCTCAGCGCGATGGAGCATTGACGCACGGAATCCAAAGGCTCGCTGGTATCGGCGCCTCGTCTCGTTGTCTGTTCCTCTAGGAGCCTTGGATTTGTTGACCTTGTAACGAGTATTGGCGTTGAGCGGCTTGATACGAAGCATAGAGCGACTTGATACGGGGCGTGAAGTAACTTGATACGAGGCATGGAACGACTTGATACGAGACGCATAGCTGCTTGACATGAGTCGAAGAGCTGCTTGAGACGAGGTGCGCTCGAAATCTTGGCATGTTCACTGTTGGGGGACGCAGCTGGAGCGATGTTTGGGGGCGCCAGCAGGTTTGCGGTGGAGACGATGTCATCCGCGAGATAGCTTGTTGCGTGTGATAAGTGTGCTCGAGCATACGTGTGGGCAGTACGGTGTGATATGCGTTGTTCATGGGCAAGCTGATTGTCGGTGATAGCGAGCTGCGAGGTGACGAGCTTGAGGTTTGGCGTGCGAGATGGCGTGCTCAAGGACTTGTCCTGGTGCCTTGGTTTTTTGGTCGTGGTCAAGGCTTATGCCGTCGAGACTCTGCGAGATCGAGACTTTTGCTGACGAGGCGACTCAATGGATATCGTACGGGAATGTGTATTTCAAGTGGCGAGATGACAAGGATGAGATCACGATTCTTGGTGACGAGGTCAAGGTGACGAGTACGAGGGTTAGCGATATTGATCCTGCGGGTTCGAGATTGAAAAGGTCCGTGTTGCGGATTCGAGATTGTCGAGCTACAAAGCGTCAAGCTCGGGAGTTGCCTAGCTAGAGAGTGGCGAGCTCAAAGCTTGTATACGAGATTGCAGCGAGCTCAAGACTTCTGCGTATGAGAGCTTGACGAGCTCAAGTTTGATGACGTTATCGTGTCTTGGCGAGATCAAGTTGGCGGGGTCACCATATAATGAGATCACCGCTTGCGGAGAAAATGATGGGCTTATACGAGTCGAGACATGCGCATGTAGTAGGACGGTGCGATGATATGGCTTGACGTGGCTTGGAGCATACGTGACGCTGTGGTGTCGAGGCGTGCATACGAAAATGGTTAGATGACTTTTGTGATTGCGCCTAGACGTGAAGTCGTTTCGTGAAGATGATCTTCGTGTCTCCGCCTTGATATGAGGTCGTGCGACTTTTGGATTGGTTTCTAGTTTGGATATGTCGTTATTTCCATTCTTCATTGCGTGTATTCAATCGTGGGGGTAGATCGTATACTTTGATAGAGGCATGCTTCTTTGCGATGTTCATGTTTGTTTTGCAAGGTCACATCTATGTCTCGCTTTTCCATACTTATTACTTTTGCTGAGAGTTGATGCGAGAATGTGGTGCCGCCTCTTCGTGACGATGATCTCGAGCCCTTCTCGGAGCTTGCTATCTGAGGAGCCGCCAAGACTGCCCAAGAGTGATGTGTCTTCGTGTTTTCGTTTATTACTTTTGTTCCTTTTTTTTGTTGTTTTTTTTATTGTGAACTCGATTGCTGATTGCTTTTGAATTTTTCTTTTTTTTTTGTATTGAAAACTTGATTGCTTTTTGAACTTGGTCATTCATACTTTATTGATGATTTTCGCGCAAAGGTTGATTATTGCCGATTTGTTCGTTTTCTTCATTATAATGAAGTTGCTTTGAATTTTTATTTTTTTTTGTTGCGGGGCATATTTTGCGGTGCAGGACGTCTCCTGGCTTATCCTGGATATGTTATTTCCCGTAACGCTGAGAGCAGACAAGACGGACTTGTCGTACTAGTTAGGTGCGTTCAGTCGTGACCGGCTTACCCTGTAGGTGCTGCAAGAATAGCTAGAGTGTGCGAGTCGGGGTCTTCGGCTTATTCACTCTGCTCTCTGCTAGCTTTTGCGAGTCTGGGCTCGGCTTATAAGTCCTTACCAAAGTAAGGACGTGGATTATTTCACCACTGCACCCATGCGGAGCGCTTGCGAGTATGGACTCGGCTTTTATTCTTTACAAAAGTAAAGTTTGTGGATTATTTCACCACTGCACCCATGCGGAGCGCGTTTAAAACCGTACACCTGGCCAGGGCGACGATGTGCAAGCTAATTGTTAGCAAGGCAGTATTGCCCAAAAACTCATTGGGTGCGGCTTTTGCGTCCAGCTTATCCCGTGAGTACTTAGAGCACGACATTGTCGAGCGTGTGTTTTTTTTTTTGGCTTGAGAGGTTCTCGTTGCGCCAAATATGGCAAGTATTGCTCCTTGATGCGTGCTGGTGAATGTGTGGTGGTTTGCGGGCGGCGCTGTCTGGTGGGTGCGCGTACGATCTCCGCGTGATGGTATGGTA
>NC_025704.1:21216149-21236011 GCF_000633955.1 Camelina sativa
TTGGATATCGATATGTTTAAATGGTCTCTATAATTATGTCAACGATTGATATTGACGTTAGAACTTTTTAAATTATGTTTTCATAGGATATAAATATGGAATGAACTCTTTTAAAGATAAAATGTCAAAAGATTGTCGACAATATTATTGCGACACCAGACAATATATGTTATATATAGATTAGTAAAATATGTATGGCATTTATATAGATTTATCTTTTAATCTTTAAATTATATTCATATTCAATGATTTTTATTGATAAAAAATTTAACTAAAATCCCAAGTAAAATCGCAAATAGATATAACAAAGAAATATTATTTAAAAAAATATATATGTTGTATATCATTGAGTAAAGTAAGTTATATATTTATACTCAAAAGTTGGAATTATTATATTTGAGCTCAACAATTTCTGTTGATAAGAAATATTTTAAATTAAAATCTCGCGCGTGCGCGGGTACAAATTCTAGTATATATATAAAGTTAGCTTTTCTCACTTTTGGTGCTGCCACATCAGCTACTTTTTCTTTAATTTTGTGGGCCTTACAGATTTTAAAAACCCTTTAAACAATTATATATGACAAATTTATCAACTAAATTTCATCCAAAATCTATAGACCCAACACTATTTCATTCAAAGTCTCTAGACCCATCACTATTTTTAAATCCTATGAATTCAATTTTTTATTTTAAAATAAATTTAAAATATTCATTTAGTGCATATTCATGTTAATCATAATTAACAAAAGTGTAAAAAAAAAAATAATTATGTAAAATAAATTAAATATTAAAATAAGAAAACAATACTAATTTTTTATTAGTGGTAATAATATAGTTAAAATTTTCTATTAAACTGATCATAATTTAAAATTTCAAATATCAAAACAAGGCAACCCAAGCAACACTTTCAAAGAATCAAGGAAACACAACTAGAAATCAATTAAAATTATTTGGCAGCACTTCACAAATCCATCACCAAAGACAAAGACACAAAGAGATGAACACACATTTAATAAACTAAAAATATTCAGATATATGAATGCTACAATCAGATAACCGTAACACAAAATTATATGAAAAAGACAACCGAGAAAACAAAAAAACAAACGGACTTTATAAAATTACAGCAAGATAAACAAGAAAATTAATTTTCTCCAAAACACAACTCACATCGAATCGAAAAAATCGCTCACATGACAAACGGGGAAAAAAATTACAACGAAGAACACAAAACAACTCACAACTTAATTAAGAAACCTAAAGAAGCCAACATATTTTCATATAAACAAATTTGCACCCCAATTGACATTCACCTTTAACAAAATCAACATAGGATAACCAAGTATCCCCAACAGATGCGAAGCGAGCAAGGAATCAACCAAATATGCAAACCCAAAAAAAAAATTTAAGGGAAAACGATTACGATAGGAATGACTGAAAAAATTGATTATGAGCATCAAAGACATAAGTTCAATCCTCAAACAGACTTCTAGATCGGAAAATTGCTCTTCTCCTATCCGTTCACGAGGACATCGAATTTTCAAAAAGAACAAATCAATTTCCAGGGAGGTATTGGACACTGGATTCTGAGAGAATTTAATTGAATAGAATTTAAGTCACAATTTACAGATTTTTAGCGATGGTCAAATCTTTTTTTATTAATCCACCGATTATATTTTATAATATTTTAATAGAATGTTATTAGAATTTTAACAGAATTAAAAAGATGTGGCCCTCATGACCTCTATCTCTCTCCTTATGGCCACAGTCGTTCTTCTTCGATCTCTCCGCCGCAGTGAACTATTGATTCAATTTTTTATTTCACTAAAACTGCAAACATTGAAGAAGGGGAATCAAATCAAATTTTCAAATTCAAACTCAGTAGTTATGCCCTTAATCAAACATGACAGTGATTTTCATAAATCAAAACTGATTAGACTATAAGAATATGATGTGCCAACACAATACTGGAAACAAATAATCAAATATACAAATCAGAATTTGAAATTATGTACCCAATCCCTTTAGTAGAAGAGAATCTGAGATTAATTGATTTTTCGTTTCAATCTTGAAGTCACTCTTCCATGAGGGAGAGCTTCTGGTTCGATTCTAGGAGAATCTTAATGGAGAGCTTAATTTTAATGGAGAGCTTCTGGCTCGATGAATCTATGACCCATGAAAATTTGTTTTTGAAGGAAATGAGAATTTGAGAGAAGATAAATGCAAGACGTTTTGATAGCTGGGGGACTTGCGCGATAGTTGCCGTCGAGGACTAATGATGAGTTCGTCAAGAGTATATGTTTTTTTTATCTATCCAAATCTGACCATAAAAGCTCAGAATCTGTTCTTCACATTTTTTACTAACAGTTCTCTTGCATTCTCGCTAAATAAGTATGTTGTTTAAAATTAGATAACATCCAATAACACTTGAATTTAATAGAGTTAAAAAAATAACAACTTGAATAACACTATAATCTAAAAGACTAGATTTGGACCCGTGTTAGAGCACGGATTATAATTTCTTTTATCTGTATTATAATTTCAAAATAAAATATAATTTATAAGACGGTTTAGCATTTTAAACTGAGAAACGATTGTTATTATTTTATTTTTTTTGTATGAATATGGTGGTGAATGGAGATCTGAATGATTTATATCAATGTTTTTTAATCAGGACTGGACCGACCGGTCGGTTCGATCCAACCACAACCCGATAGGTATTTCGGTCATGGTAACCTCTAAAAACCTAACAAATTAAACCCACAAAAAATAGAAAAACCCACTAAAAACCTGTGAACCGGTGGTTGAACTGGAGGGTCGGACCGGGTTGTCGGTCTCAAATTAAAATATTTTATTTTGGTCACACTTTAAACTCAAACCAAATTAAAATAAATGTTGTTATTTATAAAAGAATCAGTTAAAAGTTTAATTTTAGTTATTTAGTCTAATCATTTAAAAGTTTAATTTTAGTTATTTAGTACCTAACTATGTATGTTTTATTTATATATTTATAGAAAAGTAGATGTTATATTCATAAAATATAATCAAACTAATAAACTAATTGACCTGTAATTCAATCGGTCCGACTTGTTGACCCAGTGACCCGAAAGACTTTCGGTTCACCTTCCGGTCCGGTTTTAAAGACATTGATTTATATTAAAAGCTTGGAATGATGTTAGGTCAGATTTTATTTTGAAATCCACATAAAATATCGGAAATGACGATTAAGTGTGATTAATTGCCAAGATTTTATTCTTTTTTACGCCTAACAGTATATTTTTGTGCCTAACACTATATATGGTAACAATATATGAAATCATTAAGATTTTTTTTTTGGAAATTATATAAATCATTGGAATATTATCTATAAGAGGATTCTTTAAGATATTCTTAAGTGTATTTATAATTTCATATAGCCCACGGATTTCATCTAAAACTTTTTTTTTTGTAACCAACCTATATTTAATATATTATCTATTTTGTAACCAACTTATAAAAATTATATATTCTACAAAAAAAAGTTGTGTACTTCCGTTTTATTATACAAAAAAAAAAAGTTGTATACTTTCTTTTTATGATTGAGAGTATATTTTTATCCCCTTTAATAACTTGGTTAACGTTGTGGTCTATCAATAAAATCTTAGGAAAATAAATTGGTAATATTGTGATTGTAGATCTTTGGAAACAACGTGATATTCCGAAAATAAAGTTTGGAATATCTATGAACTATCAATTTGGAATATCTCGTTTAAGATTTTCAGTTACAATTAAGGTTTTATTTGTTACCAGTAATATATGAACTATCAACTTGTAACTAATTAATATATAGATTAATCTATAACCTATTTGTAACCATTTATAACCATTTATTAAAATTATAAAGTCTACCAAAACAATGTTATGTACTTCCATTTTATTAAAAAAGGGATATTATCATTTATTATATATTATCTATATATGAAGAGTTATCTTATGAAGAGTATAGGGTCAGTGTATATCCTATATATAACCTATTTTTATTTTTATGCATTTGTAACTATTTCTATTTTTTATAAAGTCTACGATTTGATACAAACATACGAAAGGAAGATCTTCATATATATTATAACCAAATCTTGCTCCATGATTTATGGATATCATTTATCATTTATCATTTATTATCTATATATGAAGAGTTATCTTATGAAGAGTATAGTGTCAATGTATATCCTATATATAACCTATTTTTATTTTTATGCGTTTTGTAACCATTTATATTTTTTATAAAGTCTACAAAAACTAAGTTGTGTACTTCCCTTTTTAATAAAAGGGGGATTTTGAAAGAATGGTTAAATCTACATAGTCCAATAACACAAGACTTTAAAAGAACTTATAAAACGTTTGATAGAATAACACTGGAATTCATAATTCTATTAAATTCTTTCAAATTCCCATGTCCAATACCCCCACACAACTCAATAACATACAAATAATAGCCCAATAAACTTACAAATTATAAGCTTTACAGAAAAATTGGGCCCGAATGAAACAAATAAAAATAGCCCAGAAAAGAGGAATATAAGTTATTTATTTTATTTATTTTTCTTAATAAAATCCACAATCTTTTCACTTCAAACACTAAAACATTGACAAAAGAATTACTCCAACAGTTTACAAAATACATATGAAAATATTAAATAACAATCCAACCACAAAATGGAAAATAATAATAAATTAATGACAACTAACAACTACAGCAAAATAACAACTTCAACTAAACAATATTAACTTCTAATAATATTTTTTTTAAAGCATTATAAATATACAAGATGATCTCAATTTTTCCTTTAAAAACAGCAAACTAAATTATACTTACTGCAAAACATATTTTTATTAAAATATCCAACAAAACAACATAAGCAACTAAAATTAAATATAAAAATAAACGTGAGATGAATTTACAAAAACCAAAAAAAATATACACAACAAAACTCGGAATACACCTTAATCTAACTACCGCGCATAGCGCGGATCGATTGATAGTTATTATATATAAAATACCAAAATCATGAAAATACTAATAAGTATTTTAGTTATAAATATATCCAGAAAATGAAGAACGGTGGTGAGGCCTCGTTTACAAAGCCTCATGACCTCATGTGTTTGGCACATGCTAAGGAGATTTGGGGAACTACTGATGAGATGATGGTTGATGATGATGGTGATTGGTTGGAACAATCTTTTCTCCTTGGGGTGCTTACAAATTTGGGTGGTGTGACAGTTGATGAAGAAGCTATAAAAGCAAAATTGAGGTTGGTTCCTGTCAAGACAAAGAAAAGACTTGAGGAGCTTTTCTACTTATTGAAAGCTAATGAGATGAAATGCTTCTTGCTAAAGGCTGAGATTTTAATATGACTAGAGAATATGACTAGAGAGAGACATAATCTAATCTAAAATGCATTTGCTCCTTTTGTCTTTTTGGTTTTATGTTGGATAATCGGCTAATTAGTAAGTATCTATTACATTGAGTATTTTGTGACCAAAATGGAATATACTCTTTTGTTTGCTGTCATAATAGTAAAGTAACTAGTTAGTGACCCGTGCTATTGCACGCGCAAAATATTTTCTATAATTGTATATTTTAAATATATAATTTAAATATTTTTACAATATTTGTACGAAATCCAAATATTAGACTTCAATTTGGTTCTTGTGATCGTTCTCTTTTAAATAATTTGTTAGTTAATATTTTTAATAGAGATTAGGTAAGAAATTTAGATAGATACTCGAATTCTTCTTGAATATTTAATTTTTATTTAGTTAGTTGAAATTATCCAAAAAGAATTATAATTTTAAGAAACTATCTAACTACTTTTTAAGAAATACCAAAATTCAGAAAGTACCCATTCCAAAGTGGCTAGTTACTTCACGCCGTTACTTCACTATATATATAAAGTCTTTATTTGAGTATTTAATTTATATAGTTAGTGAGAATTATATTTCTCAAAACCTCTCAAAATATTTTCAAAAATATCCAAAATTCTCAAAATACTCATCTCATATAAGTTATTTATATGTCACATAGTAAAAAAAAAACATAAGGTCATTGAAGTAATTTCCATGGAAGTCAGTAGAGATATAAATAGCACAAAACATTCCATCTTTCTCATTAGTTCACATACTCATTTCAATTTTATATGCGAAAGCAAGCAAACAAAAACAATTACATTCAAACGCAAACAAAAAACAAACATGACAAAGATTAACATGATCAAAATTCATGTCTAATTGCATTTTTAAATAATTATTTCTTTTATGTGGGGTTTGATCAAAACCAATGTCTCCATAAACATTATAATCTACTTGCAAAATAATCACGAAATAGCCTAGCCCGTGCTTCATAGACTGATACAGTTTATAAGGTATAAAGATGTACATACTGTTTTGTTGGAGCAAAAGGTGTTAAAAGCTCAGTGACGAAAAAAATGAGAAAAGGTTTACCGAAACAAACCAACAATCAGTCAACCTTGCATTTATAAACGCAAGCTGTTATGGTCAGTACAACACCAATGATCAATCCTAATAACGCCATTGCCAAGACTGTTGAATCCAACCAAACAGTGTATATATCAGTACTCTGCAGCATTTCTTTCACCCGAACAAGAGTAATAATACCAGTAAGGAAGAATGACATACCAGCAATGGTGAAGTAGATGAGAACTGCCAATCGGTATCTGGTTGTTCCTGGTAAATCGATCTCGAGCGTGCAATGTCGTTGGGACTTTCCCTTTGCGGTTGGATCTGTCAAGATATTTGGCCCTCGTGGTTGTAGCTCAGGTAAAGAAACATTTGTGCCTAGTACTGCGTGTCCGTTGACATCCCTGACCTCGAGCCTTATGGTAACCGGATTTGCATTCCAATCTATCGATATTGCTCCAAAGTTTTGTTGCCCTGCAAGTAATTTTAAGATATTGTGACAAATGTAATCCTCCAAGGGAGTGCCATGTTATATAAACAACAGCTACAATGATAATGTGCAATGTTTTCAGTCTGTTATTAGTTAAACGTAAATCGACTGGATAGATGATAATAACCAATACATGAAAACACTATCCTCGTTGCAATTCACCCAACCATGAAAGCAGCTAACGAAGCTGCTTTCAAACCTACTCACAACAGCTACAATCTGTTATATTCAGTCCTAGGCTAGTTAAGGTTTCAGCAGCTGTGCTTTTTGTATAGTAGACTCTTTGCTTATAAATAGAACTTTTGGATAGCAATGTAAGATGATTGTTCAGAAAAGAAAAGAGTAACGGAATAAGTTGAGAATAATACCGTATGTACATGATTTGAATTTGCAATTTTCATTGATAACTCTCATCGTGCTTGGTGTATACCAGAAAAGAAGCCTAACGATGGGGCGCAAGGGGTGAGGGATAACTTTCTCAACATATTGTACTAGACCACTAGAGGTAACATCATATAATGGGTACCCAACAGAACAATCATATCTAGTGATTTCTCCAAAATGCACATCTCCACTGATGAATATAACTCCATTCCTCTGTTAACGTCAAAGCAGCAAAGAATTAGCGCGAACGAGGAAAAAAGAAAACTGACAGTTGGGAAAAAAAAAATTACTGTCCGACAGTCCCGTACCTTAGTGTCGGATATCAGTTGGAAAAGACGTTTTCTTTCCTTTGGAAAACGGGCCCATGATTCCATATAAAAGAGAGGTCCAGTGGTAGCAGATATATTTGATATCACCTGGACAAGTCAAGAAACCATTTTATTGGATTGGATGACCAATGCTAGATGGAATAAGACACTCAGCTTCATCAACTAAAACAAGATACAGAATACCTGAACGGAAGATCCTATTATAGTGATTTCGCTCCGCGGACCTCTCAATTCTTTTTCGAGCCATCCCCACTGAGTTTCACCCAAGATACTTCCATCACTTGGCAAAGGGTCTCTATGGTACCTAGTATCTAAAACTATAACCTGCAGAAGAAAATTTTCAGTAGACTTACATACAAAAAACTCTTCACTAAAATCTTTACAAAAAGAAGACAGGAGGAACCTTGACTTTACGGTTAGGTGGACCATAAGTATAAGATGCATAAACACCAGCTTGCTTTCTCCTAGGACTATCAAGAGGCTCATCCAAGAAATCAAGCATTAGTTTTTGGTTACGGACTTTATGATCAAACTCTTTTCCAGCGTCATTCAAGCCGTAATCATGATCATCCCAAGTGCCAATAACCTTGGCATTTCTATGAAGACGAGAATAGCCAGGAGTAGCCTTGGCTTTGGCGTATCTTGATTTCATTTCTTCCTCTGAAGAAGGTATAAACCTCGGTGTGTTCCTCCACGGCCCAAAGGTTCTCTCTTTCCCAAAAACCTTAAGTGGTCTTTTGATATCTCCATAGATGTTATCACCCAACCAAATGAACAGTTGTGGATTAAACTTGTTTATTGCATCCCATACTGGCTAAATGTAGCAAAAACCATATATAAAAAAAAAAAAAAATCATGAGATCGAACAAAAAATCGAATCTTACATACCAGGCGAAACGCAACACAGTCCTAACACAAAATTGGGAATACTTACTAAAATATAATCTCCAATTCGAGTTTCACTTACAGAACTGTCCTAACACATAATAAAATTGCGAATCCAGAGAGAATTGTACGATTGGTTTACCTGTGGAGCGCTTTGATTAGCACATGAACCGAAAGCGATTCGAGTGATTGGAGACTCTTGTGCTGCAATCGCGGTCGTAAAGAGCAACGAAAATAACCACAAGGAGGAGAGGGGGTTCATGACGACGTGGTGGGATTTGGGAATAGAGTAGAGAACCCTAGAAAGCAACCATGGAAAGAGGAATGAATCTTCAAGTTTTGTGCCTCGCCCCGGATTCAATTCCGGCGTTTTTCCAGTTACCGTTGGGAATTTTGATACTAAATTAAACTTGGTAACTTTTTAGGTTTTCACAGAATTTTTCTAGTTTCTTCTGATACCTTAGCTTACATTAAATTAAAATACCATTACTTATTTTGCTCCTATGAATTTTCTGTCTTCTGGGAGATGTCAATCTTCTTTATGGGTGATGCAAAATAATTGAAAACGTATCTTTGAATAAATCTCTTTGCAAGAAAAAAAAAATGAAAAAAATCTCATAAGGTCTTATCAAAATAGAATTGTAGATTTGTTAACATGTGCAATAGTTTAGATTTTTATAAATACATAATTTTTTTGAATAACAAATATCTACTATATATATTTGGTAATGGGTGCCAAATGTCATCGTCGCAGTGCATCTCCACTTCATTCAGAGTTAGAAGCATTATTATGGGCGATGGAGTGTATCCGATCCAGAGGGATTGATTGCCGGAGATTCGAGACAGGTTCTGCAGAGTTGTTAGCAATGGTGCAAGTTCTGGAGGAGTGGCCGGCCTTCTCAACGCTTCTGGAGGAGTTTCAGGTACTTAGGGCATGATTATTGGGGGTTGTTAGGGGGGGTTTTTAGATTTTTGGTAGGTTAAAAATAAATCAAAAGTAAAGAAAATAGAGTAGAGACTCTCTTATATAACATACTGAAATTAATCTTAAGAGACGCAATGTGTCCATTTATTGTTGGTCCAAGAGAAAAATAGAGAAGGGAATAAATTTTTTTTTTCCACGATTTCTTTCTTTCAATTTCTTTCTTTCTTTCTCTCTTTCTCTCGTTCTCTCTTTCTCTCCCGATCAAAGTGTCGATCCGCCAAAGGAAGAGCTGGTTTAATCGCAGGCTACAGATTGAGGCAAGTTGAATCGGCGGAGATGTCATCATCGTGACGGTAGCGGTGGCGATTTGAATCGTCGTGGAGATTGTAGCGGTGGTGAATTGACGGAGTATGCGATGCAATCGGAACACCAATAATCAATTCGATTGAGAGGGTAAGTTTATCAGGGCATTAGTATGATTTTAGGTAAACTGTTAGGTTGATTTGATTTTGTTTGCTTGAAATTAGGGTTCTTTGTTCCTTGTTCGAAAATTAGGGTTCTTTGTTCTTTGTTCAAAAATTAGGGTTCTTTGTTCTATGTTTGACTGATATCGTAATTCATACTCCTTATTTCCAGGTTTCTTCTTCGTCTTTCAATTCTAATTTTTCTTCTTCTTCTTCGTATTGCAGAATCCTCTCGTTTCAGAGGATTGAAGGCACACGAGTTTACATTGGAATGCCTGTGAGTTCTTTCAGTTCTGGAATCAAAGGTTGTAGAGGTGATTGAGATAAGCTCAGACAGTGATGAAGAACATAGTTTAGTTCTTGTCCGAAAGAAGAAGGCTACTAAGAAGAAATCAACCACTTACACATCTGTTCTTACCGCTAGAAGCAAGGTATTAATTTTGCTTTGTGAAGTGATGATTCTTGGTTTTGAAAGTAAGAAGATGTTTGGTCTGTTCTAAATTATCTCTTTTTGTTTCTTTCTTTTGATTTTTCAGGCTGCTTGTGGTATAGAGAAGAAACAGAAAGAAGTGATTGTTGATATCGATTCTGCTGATGCTAAGAATGACCTTGCAGCTGTGGAATATGTGGAAGAGATCTACCGTTACTACAAGTCTGTTGAGGTTAGTATACTATTTAGTCTTATATAAATCATGAATCTTTCCTTGTAGAGTGAACTTGTTTTATTTAAAGTTCTCATTTGGATTGGCAGAGTGAATGGAGACCATGAGATTACATGCATTCACAACCTGAGATTAATGAAAAGATGAGTTGATTCTGGTGGAGTGGTTGATAGATGTACATGTCCGATTCGAGCTAAACCCAGAGAAGTTTTACCTCACTGTTAACATTCTCGATCGGTTCTTGTCAGTTAAGACAGTACCTAGAAAAGAACTGCAGCTAGTTGGTCTCAGTGCTCTTCTCATGTCTTCCAAATACGAAGAGATCTGGCCACCACATGTAATAGAAACAGATAACTCTTAAATCATTTGTAGCTTCTGATTATGATTCTTCTTGTCTTCAGCTTCTGAATTATAATTTTTTTTGCAGGTGTCGGACTTAGCTGATATTGCAGACCATGCATACAGTCACAAACAGATTCTGGTGATGGAGAAGACTATATTGTCTACTCTCGAGTGGTAAGACAATGGTTTTAGAGTTTCTTCCATGGTTTTACATTACACTATATATAACATTTCAACAGGTCTCTTTTTGTCTTCAGATGGAGAATATGGTACACTATTTGGCGGAGTTAAGTGTGATGCATTACGATACTACGATAATGTTCAGTCCATCTATGCTAGCTGCTTCTGCAATCTACGCAGCAAGATCTGCTCTACACCAAAGTCCCATTTGGACCAACACTCTCAAGCATCACACTGGCTATTCCGAGACTCAGCTCATGTAAGTAAACAAACCTCTGTCAATTTCTTCATATGGGTTTTGTATATGTGGTTGGATATTGATTCTTTTGTATGAAACAGGGACTGTGCAAAGCTATTGGCGTATCAGCAATGGAAGCAACAACAAGAAGGGAGTGAGCGTCTCTTACTGAAGCAGTTAATCATCTCCCATTTCCCAAAGGTAAAGTTTGAAACCCGAGAAAGTTGGAGAATCCTACAAACCAACGGTAGAGTCCTTGTTACTCTTTACCTCACACACACTTTATTTAATGCTAGTTAAAGTATGATAGTGAGTCATTGATGTTTGTTGGTTGGTTGTGATAAATGTGTTTAGTACTTGTTAGTGTAGGTATTAGTCTAGTCAATCATTATTGATGTTATTATTTGAAGTGTGTGTGAGTTGGTTGTGAAGATGTTTAATGTTTGGTTGTTGTAGTTTAGGGAAGACTTAATTACAAAATTTAAACCAACTAGTTGTAAAAGTAAAAATAACTTACACCTTATAAATTCATTGTCTTCCTCTTCATAGTAACTAGTAACTTACACCAACTAGTCTCTTTGAATCTCTTTTTTCTCCTTTAACACCTTTGAATCTTCGTTCATAGTCTTCCTTATAAACTCGCAAATGAATCTCTTCTAAACCCTTTAACACCTTTCAGTCTCGTTCATAGTCTTTCTTATAAACTTCTTTGAATCTTTTTATTCTCCTTCAACCCCTGTGATATGGATTCTGACGACTACATGAATCCATATCATCCCTCCTCTAGCTATATGAATCTGTTACAAAGTCAGCTTGAAACTCAAAACATCGACAGTCCTTCTCTAAGTCCATGTTCTGAAACTCCATCTGAACCTGCATCACCTCAAGAAAGCCGCAAGTTAAGGCATGCTTGGTTACCAGCTGATGATAAGATGCTTGTCTCTGGTTGGCTCAACACCAGCAAGGATCCGGTAACTTCTAATCAGCAAAGACGCGGTGCTTTTTGGGGAAGGATTGCAGACTATGTTGGAAAGTGTCTGAATGCTGTAGGTCGGCCAAAGAGGGAGGCGAGTCATTGTAAGCAGAGGTGGGGGAGGATCAATGACTTGGTGTGCAAGTTCGTTGGTTGTTACGAGACTGCTACAAGAGAGAAGTCGAGTGGGCAGAGTGAAGATGACGTGATGAAGGTAGCACACAAAATATTCTCCAATGATCAAGGACATTGGTTTACCTTGGAGCATGCTTGGCGAGACTTAAGGTATGATCAAAAATGGTGTGCATCCATATCTACTAAAGGCAATGGAGTGAAGAGGGGAAGGGAGGATGCACATCCGGTGAATGACATCGATGGATCACAGCCACGTCCTCCTGGTGTTAAGGCTGCAAAGGGGAAGTCGAAAAAGAGCACTAGTACACAACCGGCTGTGGAGGAAGATGGAGGCGATTTCTTGGAGCTTCAGTTGGAACGTGTAGAGAGGATGTATGAGATGAAACAGAAAGATTTCACCTTGAAGGAGAAAGAGTTCGCTATGAAGAAGGAGCATATGAAGCATGTTATGCTTGAAAATCTGATTGCTAAGAAGGATTCACTATCTGAATCCGAGAAAGCTCTGAAGGACAAGCTAATTGATGACATGATGTCATCAAGTTGAATCCGAATTACGCTTGTGTTTTTAGTGTTCTATGTATTTGGTTGTTGTAGTTTCGAATATTGTTGTGTTCTAAATATGTTTGTGTTTTTTGTGTTCTAAGTATTTGGTTGTAATCGGACAAGCTTGTGTTTTTTTGTAATCGGACAAGCTTTATGTAATCCAAGTGTTTCTTGTTTTGGTGTAATCGAATTGTTTCTACTTAGTTTATGTTTTACTTAGTTTATGTTTCAGTTTGATTCAGTTTATGTTTCAGTTTGATTCAGTTTATGTTTTACTTAGTTTATGTTTCAGTTTGATTCAGTTTATGTTTCAGTTTGATTCAGTTTATGTTCTACTTAGTTTATGTTTTACTTAGTTTATGTTTTACTTAGTTTATGTTTTACTTAGTTTGACTCAGTTTTATTTGTGTTTTGATTCAATTTTGTTTGTGTTTGTGTTTTTGTTTCAGTGATGCTTCGTGACACCAAAAGAACAGCAAGATTATGTCATCATGTGACACCAAAAGAACAGCAAATGTGACACCAAAAGAAGGAAACATGTGATGGATTCGGTCAAGATTATGTATTTTCACCACATGTTTTCATCCCCGTGACACCATGTGAAGAGCAATAGGATTCACTTTTGTATAATTATGTACTTTCACCACATGTTTTTACGAGGGTTTTTGTATTTTTGTACATCTACCACAAGTTATCTTTTCATTTAAGACCACAAATTGTATTCAATATTTTCTATCCACATATTTATAGTTTCGACTGTCCCAAAATTTCCTATATATGTCCACTACTAGCACACAAAATATTCACACCAAACCAATGAAAACATAACTCCATCTCTAAATTCTAAACACCAAAACACTTTTCCTTTATTTCCAAAAGCTCCAATATGGCTTCTTCTTCTTCCCATAATGATGATGTTGATGATATACTTGATGAATGTTTTAATCAAACATGCGATCAAATCACCAATCATGTATGGCAAAATCTTCTTACTCCACCAATCCAAAGTCAACCACCACCTAAACCAAGAAAAAAGCGAATTCACATTGAAAGAAATCGAGAAGTCGGTCATGACCACTTGTGGAATGATTATTTCAGTGATGCTCCTACTTACCCTCCCAACATTTTCCGTCGCCGTTTTAGAATGAACAAGCCATTATTCATGCGTATTGTCGATAAGCTTGCAAATGAAGTTCCCTATTTTCAACAAAGAAGAGATGCTACCGGAAGGTTGGGTCTGTCTACATTGCAGAAGTGTACAGCAGCAATTCGTATGATGGCATATGGTTCTGCAGCTGATGCGTTTGACGAATACCTCCGACTTTCTCCAAACGTGGCGCTAGCATGCTTGGACAAATTTACAGATTCAGTCGTAAATTTATTTGGAGATGAGTACTTGAGAAGACCCACACCAGCAGATCTTCAAAGACTACTCGACGTTGGCGAGTATCGCGGATTTCCCGGCATGATAGGAAGCATCGATTGTATGCATTGGGAGTGGAAGAATTGTCCTACCGCATGGAAAGGTCAATACACCCGCGGAACAGGAAAGCCCACAATTGTTTTAGAGGCGGTGGCTTCGTATGATCTCTGGATCTGGCATGCTTTCTTTGGACTACCAGGTACATTAAATGATATCAATATTCTTGACCGATCTCCAGTCTTTGATGATATTTTGCATGGTCGAGCTCCTAAAGTGAAATACAGTGTCAACGGCCATGAGTATAAATTGGCTTACTATCTGACAGATGGTATTTATCCAAAATGGGCTACTTTTATCCAATCTATTCCACTGCCACAAACTCCAAAAGACGCTTTATTTGCGAGACAACAAGAAGCTGTGCGTAAAGATGTAGAGCGTGCTTTTGGAGTTTTGCAGGCTCGATTTGCCATAGTCAAAAACCCGGCTCTTATTTGGGATATAGTAAAAATTGGGAAAATAATGAGAGCGTGTATCATACTGCACAATATGATAGTGGAGGACGAACGAAATGGGTACAATCTGTTTGATCAAACTGAATTCACACAAAGGGAGTCAAGTGCTTCAGAAGTTGACTACACGCTTCCAACACCCATGCCTTCATGTGTCGCTACTATGCTCAAGAATCGAAATGATGTTCGTGATAAAGAGAAAAATAAATGCTTGCAAGATGATTTGATTGAAAATATTTGGGCAAAATTTGGAGCAAATCAGTATTAAAATTAATCATTCTCTCCATTTATAAATTGCACTTCTGTTGTAATATGTATTAATGTTTTTATTATGTTTTGTATGTTTGAAAATTAATTAAAATGCATTATTTTCTAATTTAATAAAATCTTAAATGTTTACACATTTATATCACTTCTATTCTAATTAAAATTTTTTAAAAAAAAATTTTAAAAATAAGAGACCCAAAATAAGAACCTATCAATAAATAAGAAAATTTTATCTAAGAGATCATGGGTTCTTATTTTTTAAAAAACACACAATTAATTCATATTAAATTTAACAACCCCCTACTAACATACTACCAATAAACTTGGTCTTAGTGCTTCAATGCCTTCCTTCACCCTTATCAAGATCCCAAGGACGTCCAATGTGAAGGCTGATTGCTTAGTTCGTTCTTCCAGAGACTTAGTTTCAGAATCTTTTTTTGTAAACTTTTTTCCTCCAGTTTGGGCAACCAATCGAAGAGTTTTATTTTAATTATTTAATGTGAAGTTGAAAAAAAAAATCTACTATATATATTATAAGATATTTTTTTTAAAAATAGTATGTATTTTATACAATATCCTACTATATTAATTGAGAAGTACAAAAAAGAAACTAACCTTAAAAAGTGTTAAAATTTACATTCAAATGCCATTAAAAATAGTTAAATAAAAGATAGAATCATTAAGGGTAATATTGATAATTAATAATTAATCAAGCCTAATTATCTAAGTAAGCAGAAAAAATCGCAGGTAACATGTCAATCAATCGTTTAACAGCTTAGATTTACCAAATCTAAATACTCTTAACAATAAAATAAATTACTAACCACAATAAGATTATACTCATAATATTTTCATAACCAAAAATAAAAAAAAATGTTTTATTGACAAAGTTTTTCAATAAACATTTTTAAAATATAAAAAGTATAATATAAGCAAGATGAATTTATAATCACAAATGATTATAAATAACATAATAACAAAATAACAAAATAAGTGATTACAAATTTACATATATAAAAACTTATGACCGCGGTTTACCGCGGGTTAGTAGCTAGTATGATATTAAAAAAGGATCAGTTAAAACAGTTTTTGTTTAGCATAAATTTTTAAAAATTATTTCCGAACAATTGTAGCTCCGGACATGATGAGTCATAAATATTTATGTACTAGATTTTAACCCGCGGTATATCGGGGACCTATATTTTTAGTTATATATAATTTATATTGTACAATATAGCTAGGGTTTGTTTGTGAGAATTTGAATATTTTTTTAATATCGATTTTTGGCATTTTTGCATGAAAATTTACACAAAATATAATTCAAAAATGTTAATATAGATATTTGAAGTATGTAATTTAAATGAATTATATATATGTTTGAAATGAAGAAAAATACAAAGAAATCTACATAACAACAAAAGAATCTTAAAAATAAAATAAAAGAGAAGAAAAAAAATACTATAGATGGATCAGGTGAGACACAAATATACAAAGGAATAAGAAGAACTCAAAAGAATAAAAATAATTATATGAAAAGAATTTGAAGTAAGCAATTAACTAGATAAAAGAAAGAAAGAAATGTCCAAACCCCCATATATCAATCATCTCAACGCATCATCAGAACAAACTCGTCGAAACTGAGAACTCCATCACCATTCTGATCATACCCACGAATCATACCCTTACAAGCATCAACGGTACACGACTCGCCGAGCCGACTTAATGTCCTCTGTAAACTCGCCGCCGTGATAAACTCTTCTCCCTCCATCACATACATCCCAAACGCTTCTCCCAGCTCCTTCCTCCTCTCTTCATCACTACCATCATCACCTTCCATAAGCTTCAAAAACTCACCAAAGTCAATAAACCCGTCTCCGTCAACGTCAGAAATCATCACCACCTCCTCTGCCTCACGTGAGGACAACGAGCCGCCTAAGATACTAACGCAGCTCTGTAGCTCCTCCCCGGAGATTTTACCGATCCATATAGTCAAACACGGTTCTCAGCTCGTCCACGTTTAACGAGCTGCTACCGCTACTGCTGCTGGTTCTTGCTTCATCTTCAAGCGTTCTTGAAGATTCTGACTTCTTCTTGGAATATTTCTTGTACAACCTTGACAATGGAGATTTCTGGTTCTTAGAAAGACTCATTTCTTGATTTGAATACAAATCTTGAATACTAAATGGTTCGATAAAGATTCTTTTAAAAATGGTAGGTTATATATAAAGATGAATATGTGAATGCGTGTTTGTGTATAGGTGGGGAGATTCTTGATTGTCCGACGGTTAAAACACGGGTTTGAAAACTTTGGAGAATTATTTAAAGCTAGAGGCGGTTGCGCGGTGGTGGCCGGGAAGTTTCCTCCGCAATGAGTGATGGTGAGGAAAGGTCAAGTTGACAACGACTAAGGGTAGTTTCGTAATAATGAGATGTAGCTTCCCCTACGTTACGTATATTGTGATGTAATATGGACAACATATAGATTAAGCAGTACTTGACTTTGATTGAGTGTACGATGTGTGGACACGTGTTTTTAGTTCTCAAATGTTTTGATTTTTCTTTCAAAGTTGTTAACTGTTAACCGTCATGAAGGTTCTTAATACATATGTATGTAACCGTCCAAATACTATTATACTACGAGATATCTCGTGCTTAAAGCACGGATCAACATTTTAAAAAAAATTTATAATATAATAATAAAAGTTATTGTTATATTTTTAAAAAAATATTATTTTGTTTGAAATAATATTTATTATTAATTATTCTGTAAATCTATTAGTCTATTTGAATACTTATTATTTTAGAATATTATAGTATTTTATTTTTTGACGTATTATTTCAGTTTTCTATTGTTTGTTTGTTGTATTTGCAGCATTATTTTGTGAAATATAAAATAGTAATTTTATTATTATAATTGTGAGAAACTAAAAATTATAATTTATCATCTATATAAATTTAGTTTTACCAACCCGCCAATGTGGAAATTAAAACACACATTTTTCATAGATTGAGTGATATATCTTCGTTTTTAAAAATTCAAATCACAACATATGCAGAAAAAATTTTGCATTTTATTAATGATAAGTATTATATGAAAATTCCAAACAATTTGTAAATAAAATAAAATAAAGATGATAGGAGAATCATAATTTGAAATCTTCAAATTTAGTTATTAAATATAATTATATTGTATACTTGGATATAAAATCTTAGTTTTTAAAACTGATTGGTTTATATTTTTTTTTTTTTAAAAATATTTACTAATTTTGTCCATAATTTATTAGAGAGAGATTTTTTTTTTATTATTTAGATTTTTTAATATTTGATCTGTGAGTTTTATTTTTTATTTTTAGTTAATTATATTTATTTAAATTAATTAATTAAGCTTAATTAAAAATTTCTAATGGCAATTGAATGTACTTTTTTTACACATTTAAGGTTAGTTTCATATTTGTACTTCCCAATTAATATAGTAGGATGATTTTGCAAGCTAGACAAAAGTTGTATATATATTATTTTTTTGGGGCTGAACGTGTTTTGTTTTTTTTCTTGATAAGAAAACCATCTTTGTTATAAAAGGTATTTGATTTTGCCGCGAATATATATATAAACTAGATTTTAACCCGCGGTACACGACAATATTTTTATAACAAAAAAACTAAATTTTTTAAATATTGTATTTGTTTAGTGTTTAAGATTGTATAATTGTATTTTGATGGTTAATTCTAAAATTTGACCACCTGTATAATAATATTACATTTTTACCTTATTGAATTTTTTATGGCTCTAAAAATTTATATTTTTAGTGTTTTTTTAGATTTAACCCGTAAAAGAACTATTTTTATATTATTATATTTTAAAACTTTTAGTATTTTTAAATTTAACCCATAAGTTTAATATTTTTTAAAACTTTGTACAAAAAATTTAAAAGTGTTTAATCTCTTTGCACAAAAATGTTGATTTTGGTGCAAAATAATTTTGTTTATAGATATGAGTAAAATAATTTTTTTTAAACAATTTTGATTTTGGTGGGACGGGTTGGTATTAGTCCCATAGATGTGTACCCAAAAATTTAATCTCTTTGCACAAAAATTGATATGTTACTTAATCTCTTTGCACAAAAAAAACAAAATCAATCTATATATACATTTTTTAAGTACATTTTGTGTTATACCCTTTTACTTTTGTTTATGTAAAATTTTTATTTACAAAATTGATCCCTACATATTTGCAAAAAATCAGTAAGTAAAATATGGAAAATAAATTTCGATTGCACTAATAATATACCTTAAATATCAAAAAATTAATTAGTTCTTAATCATCTCTACCATCAATTTTTATTTTCCTTTTAAATTAAAAGATTTGAATAGTTTAGATTTTAAAAATGGAAATAATAATATCTTACACATTCAATGTCGATATTTGAAAAATTATGTATTAATATTTACTAACTGATTTTATCTTTTACATAAACCATATTATCTATATATACATTTTTGAAGTACATTTTGTGTTATACCCTTTTACTTTTGTTTATTTAAAATTTTTATTTACAAAATTGATCCCTACATATTTGCAAAAAAATCAGTAAGAAAAATATGGAAAATAAATTTCGATTGCACTAATAATATACCTTAAATATCAAAAAATTAATTAG
>NC_025704.1:21242077-21247716 GCF_000633955.1 Camelina sativa
TTTTCAAAATGTTTTTAAAAAGGTTTTTAAAAGGTTTTTAAACACCTTGTAAACGTTTTACAAGGTTTTTAAAAGCGTTGTAAACGCTTTTACAAGGTTTTTTATAAAGTTTTTAAAAGGTTTTTAAAAAGTTTTTAGACACCTTGTAAACGCTTTTACAAGGTTTTTAAAAGCATTTATAAGGTTTTTAAACACTTTGTAAACGCTTTTACAAGGTTTTTAAAAACGTTTACAATATTTTTATAAGATATAAATTTCAAAAATTTTGGCAGAAAAATCGTTTTTGTCGGGAAATTTTTTTATTTTTTGCGGGAATTTTTTTTGATTTTGGTGAGTGTACATTATTGTTGTCATTTAAAGAAAGGTAATTTGGTCATTTTGTACATAAAGAAGTGTAGTTTTAAAAATGGTCAATATGGATGAGTATTTAAGAAAAGGGATATGAGGGACATGAAAAAGGATATTTTTGAGAATGTTCTGGTTAAAATCTAGTTGATTTTGTTTTCTTTCTTTTTGTCATTTGCAAATTTAAATAATTTATTTTATTTTATAAAATGGGCTGCTATTAATCAAACTGTGGGGCAAAAAAGTTACCATGGAGCCCAATTTCCATATACAAGGTTTTAGTAAGGCCTTTTTTCCATATACAAGGTGTAGCTTGGGGCCTGCTTAAAAATACCTCATCTATTTTTTATTTGGACGTTTAATACCTCGTTTTTTTTGGTTGGAAGAAAAATACATCATTTAATTAAAAGATGCGATTTAATACCTAAACTAATAAATTTTGTTAGTTTCATACCTACGCTTTTTTGACAAAAATATAATTCCGTTTTTACCCTTACTATATCAAATAATAATTAATTTTAAATAATATGACATTAATTTATAAGTTTATTTGAATTATTATTTATTTTAATTACAATTTTGTTTTACAAAAAAATACAATCATCTTCATCAAACTCTAATTCATGTTTATTCTCCTCTCTCGCTTTCACAGACTTGGTCATATCATTTAACATAAAATAAAATTAATTTTAATTCAAATACACTTATAAATTAATTAAAATAAAATTAATTTTAATTCAAATAAACTTATAAATTAATGTCATATCATTTAAAATTAATTATTAATTGATATAGTAAGGGTAAAAATGGAAGTTTATTTAAATATTTAAAATAAAATTTTTAAAATAAAATTAATTCTAATTCAAATAAACTTATAAATTAATGTCATATCATTTAAAATTAATTATTAATTGATATAGTAAGGGTAAAAACAGAATTTTATTTAAATATTTAAAACAAAATTGTAATTAAAATAAATAATTTTAATTCAAATAAACTTATAAAGTAATGTTATATCATTTAAAATTAATTATTAATTGATATAGTAAGGGTAAAAACGGAATTTTATTTTTGTCAACAAATCGTAGGTATGAAACTAACAAAATTTATTAGTTTAGGTATTAAATCGCACGTTTTAATTAAATGATGTATTTTTCTTCCAACCAAAAAAGACGAGGTATTAAACGTCCAAATAAAAAATAGATGAAATATTTTTAAGCTTTTTTCCCTTTTTTTTTTTGGTAAGCAAGTTAGGGCTTTTTGAGGCATACATATTTTTCTCAATATCTATCACAGACCAAAGATTAAAGAAAAAAAATCAAGCAGGGAAGAGAAGACAATAAACGTAGCTACCTCATCTCCCTCTTTTGCTGTCTCATTTTTTTCTCCACCTGTAGTTTCTCTCTTTTGTCCTCAATAGGCGACGATGGCCTCCTCCATTTTCTCCGGTGTTAAGTTCTCTCCGATCTTAGCTCCCGTTAATTCTGGAGATAGCCGCCGCTCTCGATGTGTAAAAGATAGAAATAAAGTTAGGTTTAATCCTGCGTCGCCGCGTCTCACTCCCAATCGTGTTCGCACCGAAGCTCAGTCTTCGATTCCATATACTGGTCTTTGGTACGTCTTTAGTCTTTAGGTTTTGAGATTGATATGCTTATCAGTAAAAATTTCTGAATTCGTGGAAATTGAAATTAGTTCTTGGTTCATAGCCACTGGTTCTTTTTTTTTTTTTTTTTTTTTTTTTTTTTTTTTTTTTTTTTTTTTTTTTTTTTTTTTTTTTTTTTTTTTTTTTTTTTTTTTTTTTTTTTTTTTTTTNTTATGTCAGCATCAGTTTATGCGGAACCTTTGATTTTGAGATGGAGATGTTTATCACTAAATTTTCATCTTCGTTGCTGTTTCTTTCCGAATTTGTGGAAAGTGAAAATTAGTTGTTGTTGAAGTAAAGTTATATTTGCTCGTTTCCTGAAAATTTGGTTTTTGAAATCAGATGTTAATTTTTTGGTTTGAATGTTTTGATGTCAAAGGGCACAGCCAACTGCGAACAGGGGACGTTTGAAGAGGAGCATTGTTCTGGGACAACGAAACGCGATTTTCGGAAAAGAAGCTACTGGGACATCACTTTCTCAGGGACGCAATTTCTGTTTTACCTGTAAAAGAAGTCAACCCGGAATCAGAAGATCATTACCGAGTGCCTTTGTCGACAGAAGTTCATTTAGTTTGTCGAGGTCTCGTTTGACCTCTTCTCTGGTTTGTAAACTACACTATTTCCCATCTTATGTTCTAGTCTTGCGTCATGTACTCTCTTTTGAACTATGTGTTTAACAGACTCAATCTGTGTCAACTTTTCAGAGAAAAAATTCTCAGGTTCTAAATGCAACTGTTGGACCAGACGAGCCACATGCTGCTGGAACAGCCTGGCCGGATGGCATCGTTGCGGAGAGACAAGATCTAGACTTATTGCCCCCTGAGATAGATACTGCAGAGCTAGAGGCATTTCTTGGTTGTGAACTTCCTTCTCATCCCAAGTTGCACCGGGGGCAATTGAAAAATGGACTTCGGTATCTTATTTTGCCGAACAAAGTTCCACCAAACAGGTAAATTGGCAAAAATGCCTGAAGTTGGTCTACTCGTGGTACTTTTAATGGTTGCTTTATGCATCAGAGTTAGATAATTAACATGTTTTCCCTTACATTACATATGTTGAATATCTATTACAACAAAGAAAAAGGATAAAGGAAGGCAATTTTGTTCTCCTTTTCTATTATAGCTTAAGCATATGGTGGATTCCTCTTATTTCTTACATATGTTTCGAAATGTTTTCGAATGCTAGATTTGAGGCACACATGGAAGTTCATGTAGGATCGATTGATGAGGAAGACGATGAGCAAGGGATTGCTCATATGATAGAACATGTTGCATTCCTTGGGAGCAAGAAACGTGAGAAACTTCTTGGTACAGGTGCCCGCTCTAATGCATACACAGATTTCCACCATACAGTATTTCATATTCACTCTCCCACCCACACAAAGGTTTGTTTTTTTCTACACCTATTGGCGTATCTATTGATTGGCTTTTTTTTTGGTTAGTTCAATTTCACAGGTTTTTGTTGCCTCTGTATTTGCTTTAACAAATATGGTGCTTATAGTAATGGCATCGATTTGACCAAATTATCACATTCTCTTCACTCTTTTTTTTGTTTTCCATATACCTATATGTGTACATGGAATACTATTTCTTTTATGAGCAACGAATACTGAATTTGGTGTTGATCTTTATATGTATATTGACCTTGAAGTCTGTTTCTTTGATTGAGTTCTCTTTAAATGTTATTGTGATAATTTGGAGAACGTATTGGCTTGCTAATCATGTTGATAGAGTTCGACAGATCGAATACTAGCTTCATATTAATTAGAGTGCTGAACCTTTTCAGGACTCTGAGGACGACCTTTTCCCGTCTGTGCTCGATGCCTTGAATGAGGTAAAGTTTTGCTATCTAAGATGATGTCTTCCCATTGGATATATCCTAACATTTTTTCTGTTGTAAGAATCAGAATCCCTCTATGTTTCATGGATCTTGATTCATTTGGAAAATAAATTCTTATTTCTCTAATGATTACAGATAGCTTTTCACCCAAAATTCCTATCTTCTCGAGTTGAGAAGGAAAGGCGGGCCATACTTTCAGAACTTCAGATGATGAATACAATTGAGTATCGTGTTGACTGCCAGGTAACTATTAAGAATAGTTTTCTATGTCAGCCCAGCAGTTCCTTGTCTTACCCAATTTTTGGTGGATAATCAGTGACACGTTGTGTTTTATTTCTTGCATCTAGTTGTTACAACATTTACATTCTGAGAACAAGCTGGGTAGAAGGTTCNCTACACCTATTGGCGTATCTATTGATTGGCTTTTTTTTTGGTTAGTTCAATTTCACAGGTTTTTGTTGCCTCTGTATTTGCTTTAACAAATATGGTGCTTATAGTAATGGCATCAATTTGACCAAATTATCACATTCTCTTCACTCTTTTTTTTGTTTTCCATATACCTATATGTGTACATGGAATACTATTTCTTTTATGAGCAACGAATACTGAATTTGGTGTTGATCTTTATATGTATATTGACCTTGAAGTCTGTTTCTTTGATTGAGTTCTCTTTAAATGTTATTGTGATAATTTGGAGAACGTATTGGCTTGCTAATCATGTTGATAGAGTTCGACAGATCGAATACTAGCTTCATATTAATTAGAGTGCTGAACCTTTTCAGGACTCTGAGGACGACCTTTTCCCGTCTGTGCTCGATGCCTTGAATGAGGTAAAGTTTTGCTATCTAAGATGATGTCTTCCCATTGGATATATCCTAACATTTTTTCTGTTGTAAGAATCAGAATCCCTCTATGTTTCATGGATCTTGATTCATTTGGAAAATAAATTCTTATTTCTCTAATGATTACAGATAGCTTTTCACCCAAAATTCCTATCTTCTCGAGTTGAGAAGGAAAGGCGGGCCATACTTTCAGAACTTCAGATGATGAATACAATTGAGTATCGTGTTGACTGCCAGGTAACTATTAAGAATAGTTTTCTATGTCAGCCCAGCAGTTCCTTGTCTTACCCAATTTTTGGTGGATAATCAGTGACACGTTGTGTTTTATTTCTTGCATCTAGTTGTTACAACATTTACATTCTGAGAACAAGCTGGGTAGAAGGTTCCCTATTGGATTGGAAGAGCAGATTAAGAAGTGGGATGTTGACAAAATTAGGAAATTTCATGAGCGATGGTACTTCCCAGCCAATGCCACTCTATATATTGTGGGAGACATCAACAACATACCTCAGATAGTCAACAATATTGAAGTAAGATGGTCTATTACCTTTTTCTTGCATTGCCGGTTGTCATTAATAAATAAATATTGAATTTCTACTGCATAGTCTATCTTGACCAGACAATCGCTCTTGCACAGGCTGTTTTTGGAAAAACTGGTTTGGATAATGAATCAACACCCTCTCCTACTCCTGGTGCCTTCGGTGCCATGGCTAATTTTCTCGTTCCGAAGCTGCCAGCTGGTCTTGGTGGAACCTTTTCAAATGAGAGAACCAATACTGCTGATCAATCTAAGATGATTAAAAGAGAAAGACATGCAATTCGTCCCCCGGTTGAGCATAATTGGTCGCTTCCTGGAACCAGTATTGATCTAAAGCCTCCGCAGATATTTAAGCATGAGCTTCTTCAAAATTTTGCAATCAATATGTTCTGCAAGGTTTCTGTTACAATCTTTTAATTTCTCCCTTTTTTTT
>NC_025704.1:21248575-21257141 GCF_000633955.1 Camelina sativa
TAGTCTATCTTGACCAGACAATCGCTCTTGCACAGGCTGTTTTTGGAAAAACTGGTTTGGATAATGAATCAACACCCTCTCCTACTCCTGGTGCCTTCGGTGCCATGGCTAATTTTCTCGTTCCGAAGCTGCCAGCTGGTCTTGGTGGAACCTTTTCAAATGAGAGAACCAATACTGCTGATCAATCTAAGATGATTAAAAGAGAAAGACATGCAATTCGTCCCCCGGTTGAGCATAATTGGTCGCTTCCTGGAACCAGTATTGATCTAAAGCCTCCGCAGATATTTAAGCATGAGCTTCTTCAAAATTTTGCAATCAATATGTTCTGCAAGGTTTCTGTTACAATCTTTTAATTTCTCCCTTTTTTTTCAGCCAGCTTAACATGATACAGCCAATTTAGGGTGGTAGATTGTATCATGAAATGTTACAATTTTTTTGGTCTTCCTACAGATACCTGTTAGCAAGGTTCAGACATTTGGAGACCTGCGAAATGTTCTAATGAAAAGAATATTTCTCTCTGCGCTACATTTTCGAATTAATACGAGATACAAGGTATGAGGGTGTTAGGATGTTGCTATTCTGAATACATTTGTTCTCAAGTTTTGCTCGGAAAGGAAAAATTGTTCTCATTTTCTTGTACTGAACATTTTGCTTAGATTTTTGTTGATCAAAATGAACCTCTTCAAATCCCACTAAAATTTTATTAAATCAGCTCTCTGATGGGGTGATCAAACAATATAAGTGTGTTTTCGATTAGCTGGAGGTGCACTATTAAAAGTAAAAACTCTTTTCCAGTTCATGGATCTACCTATATTATTTATTGAAGGTTTTAGGATTTATTTTTGTACCTTTCAGAGTTCAAACCCGCCATTTACATCAGTTGAATTGGACCATAGTGATTCGGGAAGGGAAGGATGCACTGTTACCACTCTTACTGTCACCGCAGAGCCCAAAAATTGGCAAAATGCAGTGAAAGTTGCTGTCCAAGAGGTTTGCTTATTGTTTGTTCTAATTTATCTTCATTGTGGTTATTATTTTTCATTGTTTTATGTGGACTTGATGAATAATGCATTGGTTGAAGAGATAGTCTGAAAGACTGTTAGAACTATTGGCACCTTTTTTTGCTTATGAGAATTCATTTAGCTATGTTTAACGTATCATTCTACTTGCAGGTTCGAAGACTTAAAGAATTTGGTGTCACCAAGGGTGAACTTACACGTTACATGGATGCTCTTCTAAAAGATAGTGAACATCTTGCGGCTATGATTGATAATGTGTCGTCTGTTGATAACCTGGATTTTGTCATGGAAAGTGATGCACTAGGCCACACTGTTATGGATCAGACGCAAGGACATGAGACCTTGGTTGCTGTAGCTGGAACTGTTACGCTTGAAGAGGTAGGTTTGGCTGTTCTGCTTATTCTTATTAGCTTTTCTTGTAACATCTGACGCAAAAGACGACTGTTAATTTCAAAATTCCTGGTGATTAACACATCAATAACTACTGGATATTTAACACTTCCTGCATATCATACTACAAAATATTTTTGTTTCAGTTCGTTTTTTTGATGGTTTCTTGTCCAGGTAAACACTGTTGGCGCCAAGGTGCTAGAGTTTATTTCTGATTTTGGAAGGCCCACTGCACCTCTTCCTGCAGCAATAGTTGCTTGTGTTCCCACAAAGGTGCACGTTGATGGGGTTGGTGAGAGTGATTTTAATATAACTCCTGCTGAAATAATAGATTCTGTCAAATCAGGATTATTAGCACCCATTGAAGCTGAGCCTGAGGTATTCCTTCTTTTGTAACTTCTGTTTTTTTTTTTTGTACTTTTATCTTCTCTTAATTCAAGTATAGACCAAAGGGTAGTTCTGAATCAGCTTTTTGCCTCATCCTTGCAGCTCGAGGTGCCAAAAGAATTGATCTCTCAATCACAGTTGGAAGAGTTAACCTTGCAACGAAATCCATGTTTTGTCCCTATTCCTGGGTCAAGCGTAACCAAGTTGCATGACAAAGAGACTGGGATCACTCAGCTTCGCTTATCCAATGGAATACCTGTAAATTACAAGGTACATCTTACTTCCTTTTCCTCTTGCTTACTATCTAAGAATCATGTCCATGGTGATTTTCTTTCTACATTATGAGACGTTCTCTTCTGTTTTATATTGTTGTTTTGTGCTGTCTGTTGAACAAATCGAAGTTCTTAACATCTTAAAAATTATGCTTCGTTTTTAGCAGAAAATATNATTCTTATTAGCTTTTCTTGTAACATCTGACGCAAAAGACGACTGTTAATTTCAAAATTCCTGGTGATTAACACATCAATAACTACTGGATATTTAACACTTCCTGCATATCATACTACAAAATATTTTTGTTTCAGTTCGTTTTTTTGATGGTTTCTTGTCCAGGTAAACACTGTTGGCGCCAAGGTGCTAGAGTTTATTTCTGATTTTGGAAGGCCCACTGCACCTCTTCCTGCAGCAATAGTTGCTTGTGTTCCCACAAAGGTGCACGTTGATGGGGTTGGTGAGAGTGATTTTAATATAACTCCTGCTGAAATAATAGATTCTGTCAAATCAGGATTATTAGCACCCATTGAAGCTGAGCCTGAGGTATTCCTTCTTTTGTAACTTCTGTTTTTTTTTTTTGTACTTTTATCTTCTCTTAATTCAAGTATAGACCAAAGGGTAGTTCTGAATCAGCTTTTTGCCTCATCCTTGCAGCTCGAGGTGCCAAAAGAATTGATCTCTCAATCACAGTTGGAAGAGTTAACCTTGCAACGAAATCCATGTTTTGTCCCTATTCCTGGGTCAAGCGTAACCAAGTTGCATGACAAAGAGACTGGGATCACTCAGCTTCGCTTATCCAATGGAATACCTGTAAATTACAAGGTACATCTTACTTCCTTTTCCTCTTGCTTACTATCTAAGAATCATGTCCATGGTGATTTTCTTTCTACATTATGAGACGTTCTCTTCTGTTTTATATTGTTGTTTTGTGCTGTCTGTTGAACAAATCGAAGTTCTTAACATCTTAAAAATTATGCTTCGTTTTTAGCAGAAAATATTTTTTTTGGTGTTGATTGATACCATACTTTTATTTCCGCATATTGTATGTAGAGATAAAGACTCTTCCATTGTCAAAAAAAAAAAAATTGTCAAAAAAAAAGGATAAAGACTCTTCCCTTGACATTTCCCTTTTCATTGTAGATATCAGCAACCGAATCTCGGGCAGGTGTCATGCGGCTTATTGTTGGTGGTGGACGAGCTGCAGAAACTTCTGATTCCAAAGGAGCTGTGGTTGTTGGTGTTCGTACACTCAGTGAGGGTGGTCGAGTTGGAGACTTTTCAAGGGAGCAGGCAAGTGAAGCTGTCGAAAACTGCATTATGATTTTTTTTTTAAAACTACAAAAAGGATATGAACTAAGCTGAAAGCCATTTCTGTATAGGTGGAGCTTTTCTGTGTAAATCATTTGATAAACTGCTCGTTGGAGTCAACTGAGGAGTTCATTGCCATGGAATTCCGTTTTACTCTGAGAGACAATGGAATGCAAGCAGCTTTTCAGCTGCTTCACATGGTGCTTGAGGTATTAGATAATGCAATATGCTTTGCAACATTTCTGACCATTGGTTTTTATTGATTAGCGGTCAATAGTGTTTTCTCTTACCCGCTTGTTCATTTTCCTCTGTTTTTATCTAATCTTTTGCTGATAAAGAGTGTTGGTTCTCTGGCGTGCAGCGTAGTGTCTGGTTGGAAGATGCATTTGATCGAGCACGGCAGCTATATCTTTCGTATTTTCGATCAATTCCTAAAAGCTTGGAGCGTGCGACTGCTCATAAACTCATGATTGCGATGCTGAATGGTGATGAGCGTTTTGTTGAGCCGACACCTAAGTCATTACAGAACTTGAATCTAGAAACTGTGAAAGAAGCGGTCATGAGTCATTTTGTTGGGGAAAATATGGAGGTGATATCTCAAACTTGAAAGCTGATATTTTGCTTCACAAATATTTATTTTATTTTATTTTGATAAAATTTTCTGCGGTTTCCTTCAGGTAAGCATTGTGGGGGACTTTTCAGAGGAGGAAATTGAGCGTTGCATCCTTGATTACCTCGGTACAGTTAAAGCCAGCCATGATTCTGCAAAACTACCAGGATCTGAGCCTATTGTGTTTCGCCAACCAACAACTGGCTTGCAATTTCAACAGGTTCGGAAAAAACCCGTAATGCGTGGACTTTCTCTTCGGTTTCACCATCCACTTAGATATATGATTCAAGCAGGATAATTGACATATTTATCTCTGAACAGGTATTCTTGAAGGATACTGATGAGAGAGCATGTGCATACATTGCTGGACCAGCGCCAAATCGATGGGGCTTTACAGTTGACGGGGATGACCTTTTTCAGTCTGTTAGCAAACTTATGGTTGCTCATGGTAAGTTACACCTTAATGGGACCGACATATAACTAGGAGTCATATGGTGTCACAGTTTTGCAACCTTGTATATATGTCTGGTTCTGACTTCTGAGCTTGTCTCATACACCAGAAACCCATCTTCAGTAGTATTAGGGAATTTCGTGGTTAGATCTGAGATAAATAGCTTTTCATATTTCATGCATGCACATTGAAATGGCAGATGGACTTTCGAAATCGGAGGAACAGTTGCTAGAGGGCGGAGACAGGGAGTTGCAAAAGAAGCTTCGTGCCCACCCTCTTTTCTTTGGAATTACAATGGGTCTTCTGGCAGAAATCATTAACTCAAGGTACCTCTTATTGTTGAATGGTGTCATATTACTTGAAAGTTGAGTTCTTTGCTGCTATTGTACTCTGCTTTGGTTCGTGTCCGAAATTTGCTCAGCAACTAACCGCCAGAATGAAGCACTTTTAGAAAATGATCTGTCAGTAAACATTTGGGTTTAAGAGAATGCGGTTTTATGCATCTGATTGTCTTTTTGTTTCAGACTGAAGCGTGTCTACTTTCTATGTACCTATTATTTTACATATACATTTTATTCAACTCATAGCTGAAAAATAACTTTTCTGATCCTTGCAGGCTTTTCACGACAGTAAGAGATTCTCTTGGACTGACATATGACGTATCGTTTGAGCTAAACCTATTTGATAGGCTGAATCTCGGGTGGTATGTAGTATCTGTGACTTCAACTCCCGGCAAGGTATGCAGACTTTGTATTTTGCTTACAGTAAATGAGCCACTCTTTCGTTAACAGTTTTCTTCACGAACTTTCTCAATACACTTTCCAGGTATACAAAGCGGTTGATGCCTGTAAGAGCGTTCTTAGAGGATTGCATAGCAACCAAATTGCCCCTAGGGAGTTGGATAGGGTTAGTTGTCTCTTTTGCCTTCTCAGCTTAGCTATTTTTAGCTCGTTTTCGTTGTTATTGGAAAGTGATGTTGTTTGTCTATCAACAGGCAAAGCGAACTCTTCTTATGAGACATGAAGCTGAACTCAAATCCAATGCATATTGGCTTAATCTATTAGCTCACTTGCAGGCCTCCTCTGTTCCGAGGAAGGTGATACTCACTTGCAAATTCTTAACTGTTTCGTTTCTAACTTGACTTCTTCTGATGGGGTGGTTGTGTTTTTTTAGGAACTGTCATGCATTAAAGAACTTACTTCATTGTATGAAGCTGCTTCGATCGAGGACATATACCTCGCTTATAATCAATTAAGAGTGGACGAGGATTCTCTGTACTCCTGCATTGGGATAGCTGGGGCGCAGGCTGGTGAAGAGACAACTGGTAAGTGTGACGTTTCTTGAGCAATAAAACAGTTTGAGATCAGTTGGGTATTAATATAGGAAAACTCTGCTGTGCAGTGCTATCAGAAGAAGAAGAACCAGAAGNCGTGTCTACTTTCTATGTACCTATTATTTTACATATACATTTTATTCAACTCATAGCTGAAAAATAACTTTTCTGATCCTTGCAGGCTTTTCACGACAGTAAGAGATTCTCTTGGACTGACATATGACGTATCGTTTGAGCTAAACCTATTTGATAGGCTGAATCTCGGGTGGTATGTAGTATCTGTGACTTCAACTCCCGGCAAGGTATGCAGACTTTGTATTTTGCTTACAGTAAATGAGCCACTCTTTCGTCAACAGTTTTCTTCACGAACTTTCTCAATACACTTTCCAGGTATACAAAGCGGTTGATGCCTGTAAGAGCGTTCTTAGAGGATTGCATAGCAACCAAATTGCCCCTAGGGAGTTGGATAGGGTTAGTTGTCTCTTTTGCCTTCTCAGCTTAGCTATTTTTAGCTCGTTTTCGTTGTTAATGGAAAGTGGTGTTGTTTGTCTATCAACAGGCAAAGCGAACTCTTCTTATGAGACATGAAGCTGAACTCAAATCCAATGCCTATTGGCTTAATCTATTAGCTCACTTGCAGGCCTCCTCTGTTCCGAGGAAGGTGATACTCACTTGCAAATTCTTGACTGTTTCGTTTCTAACTTGACTTCTTCTGATGGGGTGGTTGTGTTTTTTTAGGAACTGTCATGCATTAAAGAACTTACTTCATTGTATGAAGCTGCTTCGATCGAGGACATATACCTCGCTTATAATCAATTAAGAGTGGACGAGGACTCTCTGTACTCCTGCATTGGGATAGCTGGGGCGCAGGCTGGTGAAGAGACAACTGGTAAGTGTGACGTTTTTTGAGCAATAAAACAGTTTGAGATCAGTTGGGTATTAATATAGGAAAACTCTGCTGTGCAGTGCTATCAGAAGAAGAAGAACCAGAAGATGCTTTTTCAGGAGTTGTTCCTGTGGGACGAGGCTCATCGATGACCACAAGACCAACAACCTGATCCACATTTTGGCTTGTAAGATAATGTAGGTGAAGACATGTGCCATAGATACCGACAGAGAATAAGCCAGATAAAGTTCATCAGATTCGTTGTCACAGAAAGAAGCTTTAGCAGAGGCTTTGCTTTGGCATAAGAGGTTTGTATACTTCTTTGTGATCACCATCAAGGCTAATAAATGACCCCATTATCTGTACTACCTATCTCTTGTCTCCTTCATATTTATAGAAAAGAAAAAAAGAAAGAAAGATAGTGACATATGTAGACCCTTTGTTTTTTGGACTTGATCGTTACTACTACGGTGCAAAGTTTATGCAGCTGTAAATGGTGATTTCGACGAGTCTTTTTGCACCCATGTTCATCTATCTGTAAAATCATTGGGAGGTAATCATGGCAGTCTGGGATGATAATTTAGTGGCTCGAAGATTAATAAGAGCTTATAGTATTTTAATGTGGGTGTCAATTTTTTTTGTAGTAAATGTGATACACAAGCAAGCGACTTGTGTGACTTGTGAGAATAACCAAATAGTTGTGGTGATCACTGAAAAAATGATCAATAGGTTGCTAAAAAAAATCAAGAAAAATTATTAAATTATAGGTAAAATTAGGTCTATTCATTTTAATAGAGGTTATTTGCTAATATAGTCGTAACTCGTAACCAGTTACATACAAATACACAGAGCTACGCCAAAGATTTTTCGTTGCCATATATACTAGGTACATGACAACACACGGGAGTATCTCTATTAAAATTTAATTTCATATAATATGATGTTATAATTTAATTTATTTAACCTACACTTTTTCATTCTGTTTTTATAAGTAGGTCAGTATTATCTTATACATTTGTAGTGTTTTTTTTTTCATTTATTTATTTATTTATTTGGTGAATGATTTCGGATTTTTAGGACACGCGATGATAATACGTAATTGCTTTTTTTTTGACAACTACGTAATTAGTTGAAAAAATAACATTACAACCTTACAACTACGTAAATGATTTCGGATTTTTAGGCGCAATTAGTTTGCTTGGAGTGAGGCTATTAATACGTAATTGCTTTTTTTTTTTTTTGACAACTACGTAATTGCTTATTTAAAGGAAAATAATGGATTAATTTTTGTATAATAGATATTATTTCGGTTTGGAGTATATTTGATTTAGTTATGTGCTGATTTTTTGGAAAGACAATGAATTCAAGGTATAATTCAATTAGAGGATTCACACTTATTTTGGAGAATATTACAATTTCAAATCATACGTCATTTACATCTATAATATTTTGGGGAATACAATATTAAAATGTTAATTGAAATATATATCCTATTAATTAGGAAACGAATATTAGTTTTCTGTTTCATTGATTATTCTCAAATATTTTAGGGGAAATTATCCTTAAATATTGAACAGTCGATGACTTAAAATAAGGTAACATATATTTTAATACTCCTTTTTTTTTTTGCAAAACCATTGATTAAATAGCAAATTTCGGTTAGACCGGATTTGGTACAATAGTTTTAAGAGATAGCTTAGCTAATGCATCGGCTTCTCTATTACATCTGCGAGAAACAAAACGAAATGTAATTGAAAGAGGAGGATAGATTTAGGGGGTGTTATTGGATTGAGGATTTTAATAGATTTTAATTAACCCAGGATATTAGTGGATTTAAAAGTCTAATGCATTTGTGTGGACTTTATAATGCATATAAGGTGGATTTGAAAGTCATCGATAATGTATTTTT
>NC_025704.1:21258289-21264150 GCF_000633955.1 Camelina sativa
AGAAGAAAATGAAATGATTGAGAAAAGTGTGGTATTGTGTTTGTTCATATTTTAGAAGCAAAGTACGTTGAAATCCAAAATCACACAAAATCCAGTAGATATTGAATAACACTAGATTTTAATGGATTTTTAAAAATACCCAATTGAATAACACCTGATTCTTAAATACATCAAACTCCTTTAAAAACCACAATCCAATAACACCCCCTTAGGGTATCAAAAATGATCCCATGGAGTTCCTTGGGTGGATTCTCCGATGTGATGGCTTCTACTAATTGTTTGCAATTAGAAGCTACTAAGAGGTTTGGTATACCCATGGAGAGGGCATCTTGAAGGGCGTGGAGCATAGCTGATGCTTCTGAGATGAGGGGGGAGCGGATGTGAGGCAGGGTTAGAGATCCTTTGTAGTGCTGGTGGATAGATTCGTTGATGAGTATCCAGCCGCAGCCCGCCATTTTGACTCCTTGTGCCACGCCGCATCAACTTGGCATCTGACCATATCAGATCTCTACTGGGTAAGGTGAATCGGGGATGGATTTGATGCCCGAGCCGGTTGTGTCTCCTGAGCTTCGCACCATTCCCTTCCCAGCTTAATAGCCTTGGTTAGGGTTTGAAGCGGGGATGTTCTCTGGTCATTAAAAAGGAGTTGGTTGCGGGAGATCCAGATTGCCCAAAGTATCCAGGGTACCAACGGTCCCCCTCCCACACGGTGGTAGACAGGTTAGGTGGTCGGATTTCTCAAGTAGGTCTCTGATTGAGCGAATAGAAGTGCTGATTAGAGGAGATTTGAAGGGGGCCAAACTCCATACCTGGGATGCGAAGTTACAAGTAACAAACAGATGGAAGGTGGTCTCATCTTGTCCACAGAAAGGGCATTTTGCATCCGCATTGATTGTTCGGGCTCGTAGGTTCTCTCCTGTAGGTAAGGCACCTTTCATTGCTTTCCATAGAAGGAGTTTGTTCTTTGGTGAAGTTTTCTGATGCCATATAGCCTGTGACCAGTTAAACTCTCTTACTATAGGTTCTGGTGGTGTGCTGGTCGATCGGTTCTCCTTGATACCCTCATAGTAGCCTGACCTTGCAGAGTAGATTCCATCTCGTGTTGGTAGCCAGACATAACCATCTATGGCCCCTGTCCTACTGAGTCTGATGTCGAGAATCTCAGATTCTAGGAGAGGTAGGATTGAGCAAATTTTCTCTTTGTCCTAATCTGCAGTTAGCGGGGAAATCAGGTGGGAGACTGTGAGGTGCTGGGTGTCCTCTGTTGGCGGTCCCATTTGGATTAAGGGATATTCTAGGGAGATCCATGGGTCTCTCCAGAGAGAGGTTGTCCGTCCATTTCCAATTACCTTGCCAAGGTGTTGTTTAAGTAGCTCTTTCCCAATGCATATCCCTTGCCATCCGTGAGAAGTGTTTGCAGGCGGTTCACTGTCCAGGAAACTTGATGAGTGGCAGTGTCTACCCAAGAGTATCTTTGCTAGCAGACAGTTCGGTGATGTGAGGATTCTCCAGCTTAGTTTGGCAAGTAGAGCATCATTGAAGCTCTGTATATCGCGAAAGCCTAATCCGCCTGTACCTTTGGCTTTTGTAAGTTCCTTCCATGATACCCAACACATTTTTCCTCTCTGGTGAAGAGTCCCACCAAAACCTTGTCAATACTGATTGTATTCTTTTACACAAGGATTCAGGGAGTTTGAAGCATGAAATGGTGTATGTAGGGATTGATGATAGTACTGACTTAAGCATTATCATTTTCCCTGCTGTTCAAAGGAACCTCGACGACCAGCTTTTGGCTCGTTGTCGTATTCAATCCACAATAACAGTGAATAGGTCCTTCTTTTTGTGGCCAAAAAGTTCTGGTAGACCCAAGTACTTTCCGAGTCCTCCTTCCTTTGGTATGCCCAGAAAGGTTTTTGTTTGCTCTCTCATCGCTTCAGGTGTCTTTGCAGAAAACATGATGGTGGATTTCTGGGGATTGATCATTTGGCCAGAGGCTTTCTCATACTTCTGGAGGACCTGCAGTAGGTTAGTGCATTCCTTTTTGTCTGTTCTGCAGAAGAACATTGTATCATCGGCGAAGAGTAAGTGGTTAATGCGAGCTTTTTTTTTCTCAGTTTGATGCATGTGATGTCTTCATCTTTCATTGCCTTATTGCAGAGTCCAGAGAGCACCTCACTGCATAAGATGAAGATAAAGGGAGAGAGGGGGTCTCCCTGTCTAATACCTCTTTGGGGATAGACTCTTCCTTGGGCTGCACCATTCAGGAGGTAGGAGTAGGAAACCGATGTGATGCATTGCATAATCCATTGGATCCAGGTTTGGTGAAAACCCATTTTGCTCATAACTGCTCTTATGAAATCCCATTCCACTCTATCGTAAGCCTTGCTCATATCAGTTTTTATCGCCATGTAACATTTCTTTTTTGCTTTCGATGTATGCAGGTAATGAAGGGGCTTCATGGGTGATCAGGACATTAGCCGCAATAGCTCTTTGGGGTACAAACGCATATTGGTTTTCAGAGACTAGGAGTGGGAGAAAAGGTTTCAGCCTAGTGGTAAGAATCTTCGAGATGATTTTATAATAGACTGAGCAGAGAGCAATGGGTCGATAGTCCTTCATTGTTTTTGGACTGGTTATCTTCGAAATTAATCTGACATGTGTGATGATATTGGATGGCAGGATACCCGAGGAGAAGAACATATGTATTTCAGTGATGATTTGTTGGCCCACGGTTTTCCAGTTGGAGTGGAAAAAACATGCAGAGAAATCATCCGGACCTGGTGCCTTATCTAGATGGATAGAGAAACATGCATTCTTGATTTCCAGGTGAGATGGTAATTCAACCAATTTTTTGTTCATCTGTTCCGAGATACATGGGGTGATGGCATTCTCAACTGTCGACTCTACTTTTCCTGGCTCTGCAGTGAATAGGTGCTGGTAGTAGTCAGTGATAACTTTGAGAATATCTTGTTCCTCATAAGAAGCATTGCCTACATCATCCTCAAGAACAGAGAACTTGTTGACTGTTGATCGTCCTTTTGTGACCACGTGGAAGAAGCCAGTGTTCTGATCTCCTAAAGATAGCCAGAGCTGTCGACTCCTTTGCTTCCCGAATTTCTCCTCTGCCTTGTACGCCTGCTGGAGTTCTTCATGATCGAGGTTAGGATCTCTGGTGGGGAAGTCGGACATGACATCGCTTCATCCAGTTTAGCCTTGCATGTATTTATCCTTGCTTGACTATTTAAATGCTCTTCTCTGCTCCATTTGATGATTGCATCCCTGCATCTATTCAGCTTTTTTTCCACCTTTTCCTGGATCGTTGGGTTCCAACTGTTATAGATCAGTTTGGTGACCTCTGGATCTTTCCTGAGCCTTCTGTCATATCTGAAGATGCTTTTTCGCTTCTTCCTTTTCAGGTCGAAGTAAGTGATCAAAGGTCTGTGGTCAGAGGCTTCAAAAGGAAGGTACTCGCTTCTTTCTGAGGGATAGGTTAGCGCCCACTCAGTATTGGACATGGCTCTGTCGAGTCTGCAAAAGACTAAATGTTCGTGTCTTTTTCCTCTCCACAAGAGGAAATTAACAGAGTGGCTGAGGTCATAGAGATCACATTCCGACATGAAGGTTCAGAGGTCAATAAAGGATCCTTATGGGCGAGTAGGGCCACCCATTTTCTCATATGAGTCAACAATTTCATTAAAATCTCCAGTCAGGATCCAAAGATCACTTTGGTTATGTCCAAACAAGGCTATTTGATCCCAAATGTCTTTTCTCTTGGTTTTGTCAGGTTCCCCGTACACAAAGGTGGTATAGAAGGATCATCCTTCTGCTTTAATGAAGGTATCAATGAAGTTGGGGCATTCCAATAGGACTTGAAGCTCAATATCAGAGGACCATAAGAGTGCTAAGCCCCCCCCCCCCTCCAGGTGAGTGTGGAGGGACTAGTTTTTAGGTTATAAAACCAAGATCATGTAGTGTTGATGTAACCACTTCGTTTGACTTCTTGGTCTCCATAAGAAACATTATTGATGGAGCCACAGTTTTGTGGATCTCCCTCAGTCGCCGGACTGTCATGGGGTTCTCAATACCACAACAGTTCCAGATAGTTATCCTTAAGGAAGAGGAGGTGGTGAATTGCGAAAATTCACCTTGTCTTTCACTATTGCTGGGATCATTTTGATAGTTGGTGCCTGAGCACTTGTGGAGTGGCCCTCTAACTAAAACTGGTTAAAGGGGTCTTGACTTTTTTGGTTCCGTTTGGAGCCCAGATATTTAGTGGGGTTCCTCGCATTGGGAGAGGATCTGCCAGTATGAGTTCTAGCTTTTGGTGAGAGTTGAATATTGGCTTTATTCCTTTTGCTCGATTTTGCTCCTATGAGTCTCAGAGGGCTTTTATTAGCTGGTTTCTCTGATGACTTACCACTCGGTGGTCTGCTCTACGTTTCTTGATTGTAGGTACGGACTGGGCATCAATCACAGGTCCCTCCCCGTGGTCTGTTTGTTGTTGGGACATAGGGAGTGGTGAAGTCTCCACAGGTGAAGGGGGTAGCGGTTGCGGGGGAGCTTGGTGGGCGTTTGCCGCAAGGATTTGAGCAGAGGTATCAGCATTAAGCCCCTACTTTCACCTTGTATTACTCTCTGTTTTCGAGCCAGACTCTCAGTAGGATCCGCACAGGTAACATACTGTACAATGACTTCCCTAAGTTCCCCCATAATTTCCTCTGTAGTAGGAGGTGGACCAGTTCTCTCAGGTATTGTACTCAGCTGATCAGCATTTGGGGATCGTTCCAGAGGTGGACGTCTAGGTCTAGACGTTTCGGCAGTTTCCTCCTAGGTTAGGGATCTTGAGGGTTTCTCCCTCCATCGGTAGTTATTATGCTGACCATGTGTATACTGATCACTACCCTGTCGATCCAGGGACCTCTGGGGAGGGGATCTCCTAGAGCTTCGGGAAGGGAACCTGGGGGTAGGTGCTCTCGAGAGGCTCGACGATCCAGAGTGGTGAGATTCCGGTCTTCTTACATATTGTATGCGTCTCTCTGTTTCTCTCCGGTAAGTTGTAGGGTAAGCACTTCTATCTCTTGAGGGCTCCTTTGATGAGGTTTGACTCTGGTGAGGTCGGTTGTATTGAGAGGAAACACTATGGAGGCGGGAACCAGAATGTGTTTGGGCTCGGAAGTTATCCCTTGGTAGATAGTAGTTTGCTCTGGGAGGTTGGGGGGTTATACATGTCGTGGCTTCCTGATGGACAATCTTGTTTTTTGCATCCTTTTTTAATCTCGGGCAGTCCTTTATCTCATGGGATAGTCTTTGGCAATGAGAGCAGTGTTTCTTGAGTTCCTTGTATTCCAGATACACCATAGCTTCGCCACCGCCTGAGAATTCGACTACTGTTTCCTTAGTTAGAGGTTGAAGGCCATTAAGTAGCACTATGATTCTTGCAGTGGAGGTTGTCAGTTCCAGATCTAAGAACTCTCCCAGTTCCTCTGCGATGGTCTTTAACATCTCCGGTTGCCAATAATGTTTAGGGAGGCCTTGCACATGGATCCAGAAGGGGATCAGGAGGGGAAAGACTCTGATATTATCAGTTCCCATCCATTGGTCATAATGGTATGGTCTATTGTCGAGCACCTTTTGAAAGGTCTTCTTCAAGATCGAAGGTAAACTGGAAACAGCCTTTACCCAGGTCAGCTCCTACAGCTTTTCCTTTGAGGTTCCATCTGTTGGCCAGGAAAGGGAAGAGGGACCATAGGCGTTGCGCTGAGGGGTTAGTGAGTCGGCCAATGAGGGTTAAGGAGTTTGCTTTCACCATCTCTGTAGTGTCTATCTCAGGGGCACGGATATGCTTGCAAGGGGGGGGGGGG